>NW_008675693.1:79214-93752 GCF_000695815.1 Acanthisitta chloris
AACATGTCATTCAGTTCTTGAGTGTATCTTTGCTCCCTAACTGCTGCATTGTCACACATGTTCACTCTTCATTGTCACATGCAAACCCATCATCTATGACGTTTTATCAGGGCATTGTCAGGAAAAATAGAGCACATCCTCAAGACCAAAGAAGCAATTGTGTGTAAAGTGCACATTACCTAATCTGTAGCAAGGAGGAATCTAGGGTCACATAGACATTTTCCTCTTCAAGGAAGTAGTAGAAGCAATTTATGCTCCTGAGCAGCATTTTCTTTCTTATCAGCATAGCACTTGCTGTTCCTCTTCCTCTTCTAAGCATTTTTTATCTCCTTTGTTACAGTTGATTTTACTGCTAGTGTATTGCATGAAAGAGAAGTAGTGCACAATTTACACCCAAAGAAGTAAAAAGCAGTAGTAATTTGAGCTGTTTCAGTAGATTAATTATTTTTCAGAATCCACTTTATCTAACTATTTGCAACTCATCACTTATGGATTTGAAAATATTACAAATCCACTCATTCAGTATTGCGATCAGATTCAGGTTTTCTCACAGTGCTGTATCTGTGGTTCCTGATCTGATTTCTGATAGAAAGAAGCAAGCTTCCATTATTGATATAATTATATTTTCTGACCCGATTTTATTTGCCACCTTTTTAATTCTAAGATTTATCTTCTCCTTTGTTTAGTTTTATAGCATTTTGCATAAAATGCACTCTTCACTACTGCAGATAACAAACAGTTATCTTCATATACATGAGCTATCACCTCGGAATTTTAGAATTATCTGGTTTAGAGATACTGGAAAGCAGCTTGCTCAGTTCTCATCTACCCTTGTTTTTGTCACTGGCAGTACATCTGCAAACCGAAAACTGTTTCTACCTTTTTGTCTTGGACATTTCTAGGCACTAGAATGCTAAAGGCACTTGTTTATGAGGCAGTGAGCACAAACACATTTTGATAGATGATCCTGGTTACTCTTCACACTTCTCTGTTGTTTTATTGATTCACTGAACATAAAGACTAATTCATGTGTATGTTCTGTATATTTGCTCTGGTCTCACCAGAATTCTTCTCCCTCCCCCAAGATTAAACAAAATAATTTTGTCTTTCTATCTACCAGCCACAGTGACAGCACAGTAACCATTAACTAATCAATTTTATTGCAAAACTAATTCGTATTTTAAACAAACACCACCATATTTTGTTGACGCAGTTAAATGATTTCAGTGTTATACCATATATCTAGCATGCACCTTAGGGAGCAGGTAGAAATCATGACATACGTGCTTCTGCATCAAATCAAATATTTTCCCCTTAATCCTAACACCAGCAGCTGTTAGACACTGTGGCTTACTGCATATGGCCTATATAATGAGACATATTCAGGCAGTTCAAGTTCCTCTGCTGAATGCTGAATAAGGCTCTTCTCTCCAAGGACACTAAGACTTATTGCTGTTGAAACAGTCTTCCTTATGCAAATAAATACATTCGATATTCAGGTTTTATAAAGACAAGAAACAGCACTGTGGTTTTTATTACTAAGGAAACAAAAATAAAGAGACTTGGTAAATGAAATGCAGGAAACCTCCATAGAATTTGGTGCAAAAATCCTTTCTCTCCATTAACATTGTCCAAAAAGGAGCCAAATTAATCCTTTGTAATAACTACAGAAGTTATTAGTAAGCCTAAAATTGGAGGTGGCTATTCCTAACAGTTGATACAATGTCCTGGAAGAAGTAATTTACTGATTGTCCAAAAGAACAGAACTGTCTGCAGATGGGTGATATAATTGACCCTTGGTATTAAGAGCAGACATAATCTGTTTCATGCTCCATTTTATTTATCTGCTGTTCCGTTTCTTAACAGGCTGCAAGGTTAAGGGCAATCCTTTCACACTACCTGACAATGTGAAGACAGCTTTTCCATATTTGAACAATAAAATCCTGTTAAAGGGACTACTGGAACACCAATTAAAATACTCCGGGAAAAGTAATCTGAAAATATGATCTGTAACTGAGAACAGAAAAAAACCAAAGCAGATCACTGCCTGAAGCAATGTGCTGATTATTTCCTACTGTAACAAATGCTGTACATTACAAGTGTGGGAAGGAGGTTTCGATTGTGCTTGGGTTTCATGTATTAAGACAGATTAGCCTAAATGGGAAGAATAGTATAATTATGGTGTTTTTTTGAGGTGGGTGAAAATTAGTTGTGTCACTGTAACTGAAGTTACTTGTGCTTGGAGCACCATATTCTCTCCCTGCTGTGTAGCCAAAGTAAACAAGTTGTTCAGAAGAGTTTGAGGATAAATTGAAAATATTTCTATAGGCCATAGATTTCCTGTAAAAAGGGAATACAACTGTTGTGTTGGGATATTTGTGGCATCTCCTGCAACTGTTGTGGCTTGTATGCCAGATATAAGAATTTTGCTCATAAGCCTAAATTCAGTTCGACTGTCATAAGCTTTTAGCCTTCCCACTGCTCTTTCACATACTGACAAGATGTAAGGATAACAACTTTAAATCCACCAAGTCAGCTCAGAGATATTGCTCTTAAAGCCTCCCACATATAGAATTTTACTACTTGTTTCAAATATTACACTTCTTAGAAAAAAATGCAAAAAAAAATACCAGGATTGGTTATGGGGAATTTACTTTCACTATTGCTGAACCTCAAACCAATTTATATGTTTTGTACTAAACCAGCACTCTCTTGTCTTAGATATAAAAAGTCCCGTGAAAGGATGTCTCTTGCTTTGCAATAAGGTTAAATGTACCCAAAACTTTGTTACGTTTGTGAGTTTTTTGAATAAAATGGATATATTTAAGCTAAATATTACCACAGCCGATTTAGATCTGCAGTGAGGCTGTGTAAGTGTGAATTTTCAAATGTGTCTCTGAGTTTATGGAACATATTGTGAGATCTACTTCTCCCAATATGAATATTCACACTACTGTATAAAGTGGGACAGGATGAGCAGAGCTGTTTTTGAAGACATGTTTTATATATATAACAACACTACAAAAGTCATGTTTTCACACATTCACTATGATAAGTATGTATTTGTTAACTTTCTGGTTTTGATCCCAAATCTTAGATGGGATGGACAATTAATAATGATCACCAAACTCTACCAGCATTTTAGCCTTAATAGCAAGATATTTGATCGTTCTGTGTATCAGATAAGTAGAATCTGTTTTACATATTAGGACATTTAAACTAGGACTATTAAGTGCCAGTCCTGGCCTCATAAAAAAACGTGGTTAGATTCTACTGTGTTTTCTATAGGAGTTTTAATCCATTTCAAGCATATACAAACTTAAGTTTAAGAACGGTGAATATACATGTATGACATTATATCCAAATTGAAAAATATGAACAAAATTACAAAATACCTTCCGTGCTACAACTGACTGTATTTTTAACCAGAATACAATGAAATCTGTTGGTTTTGCAGACCATTCAGTATTAGTGTAAGTATGAGCAGGCAATGTGCTGAAACCAGTCTACTGCATCTCCATGTCTATTCTAACTTGGTACTGGATGATTTCTATAAAAAAGATCCACTTTCTAGAAAAATTGCCAGCATTCAGGATCTAGGTGTCAATTCTTCCTTTCCATTGGAAGAGAAAGACACAAACTCATCCTCTTCACTTACTTTCTCCTCCTTAATTTATGAGATTAGTGGAGATGTTTGGAGGGTAGGTGTTCCCTGCTCCCTCTCCCTTCCCTCCCTTATAATCATAGAATTGTTTGGTTTGGAAGTGATGAACCCCCCTGCCATGGGTAGGGACACCTTACACTTGAAGAGGTTGCTCAGAGGCTCATCCAACTTGGCTTTGGACACTTCCAGGAATGAGGCATCCACAGCTTCCCTCAGCAACCTGTTCCAGTACCTCACCAACCTCATATTAAAGAATTTCTTTCTAATATCTAATCTAAACCTACCTTCCTTCAGGTAAAAGCCATTCCTCCATCCTATCAATACATGCTCTTGTAAAAGGTCTCTCTCCATTGTTCTTGTAGCCCCCTTTAGGTACTGTAAGGCTGCTATAAGGTCTCCTTGAAACCCTTTCTTGTTGAGTCTGAGCAACCTCAACTTTCTCAGCCTGTCTTCATAGGAAAAGTGCTCTAGCACTCTGATCCTCCTTGTGGCTCTCCTCTGGACTTGCTCCAACAGCTCTATGTCATTCTTATGTTGGGGAAACCAGAGCAGAATGTAATACTCCAGGTAGGGTGTCAAGAGAGAGAAGCAGAGAATCAAATCCCTCAACCTGCTAGGCATGCTTATTTTGATGCAGCCCAGGATACAACTGGCTTTCTGAACTGAGTCACTTTGCCAGTTCATGCTGCTCTTCTATTGTTGCTCAGAGCGTGAATGGGTGCACTGTTTGCTGGATATAAAGCTGTCTGGATGGCTGGGCCCAGAGAGTGGTGGTGAATGGAGTTTAATTTATATTTCAAGGTTCTCATTGCAATTCTTATACTCATCATTAATCACCTGCTTCCAGATCAAATTGAAACACAGAATAACAAAAAGGTCAAAGCAATTGAGAATATTATGATTTTCCATAGAAAATATGTGGTGTGAACATTCTGCTGTACTATTTATATGAGAAAAACAGAAAATGGACAAACATTAATCTTCTCCTGTGATGAGCATCATTATAGGAAACATACCAGAAAAAAATGAACCCATTCCTAGAATCACAGGATGGTTTGAGTTAGATGGGACCTTAAAGATCATCTAGTTCCAAACACCCTGCCATGGACAGGGGAACCTCCTACTAGACAAGGTTACTCAAAGTCCCATCCAACCTGCCTTTGTACACTGCAAGAGTTGAGACATCTGCAACTTATTTGGGCAACCTATTCAGTGTCTTACCACAAAGAATTTTTTTCTAACATCTAATCTAAACCTATTCTCTTTCATTTTGAAGCAATTCCCCCTTGTCCTATCACTACAGTTACTGATGAAGTGTCTTTGGTTTTCTTCAGATACTGGAAGGTTGCTGTGATGTCTCCATGCAACCTTCTGTTCTCCAGATTGAACAGCTACAACCTTCTCAGCCTGACTTCATAAGGGAGGTGCTCTAGTCTCCTTGTCAACCTCATGGCCCTCTTTTAGACTGGCTCCAACAGTTACATGTCCTTTTTATGTTGGGGACACCAGAATTGCATGCAGTACTCCAGGAGGGGTCTCACAAGAGCAGAGTAGAGGGGGGAAAGCACCTCCTTTGACCTGATGGCCACACTTTTTTGATGCAGCTGAGGATAGAGTTGAGACATCTGCAACTTATTTGGGCAACCTATTCAGTGTCTTACCACAAAGAAATTTTTTCTAACATCTAATCTAAACCTATTCTCTTTCATTTTGAAGCAATTCCCCCTTGTCCTATCACTACAGTTACTGATGAAGTGTCTTTGGTTTTCTTCAGATACTGGAAGGTTGCTGTGATGTCTCCATGCAACCTTCTGTTCTCCAGATTGAACAGCTACAACCTTCTCAGCCTGACTTCATAAGGGAGGTGCTCTAGTCTCCTTGTCAACCTCATGGCCCTCTTTTAGTTTAGACTGGACAGTTACATGTCCTTTTTATGTTGGGGACACCAGAATTGCATGCAGTACTCCAGGAGGGGTCTCACAAGAGCAGAGTAGAGGGGGGAAAGCACCTCCTTTGACCTGATGGCCACACTTTTTTGATGCAGCTGAGGATACAGTGGGCAAAACACTTGTTGTGGTTATACCAGGAACAAAAATATATGCCATAGCTGCAAAACCTCAGCCTGATTCATAGAACCCCCTACAAAATAGATTGCATGCAGTACTCCAGGAGGGGTCTCACAAGAGCAGAGTAGAGGGGGGAAAGCACCTCCTTTGACCTGATGGCCACACTTTTTTGATGCAGCTGAGGATACAGTGGGCAAAACACTTGTTGTGGTTATACCAGGAACAAAAATATATGCCATAGCTGCAAAACCTCAGCCTGATTCATAGAACCCCCTACAAAATAGAGTTAAGAAACCCAGTTGATATAAAAAATACTTTAAGACTTGTTTTTAAAAGTGTTAATGCTTTAAAACATTAAAATTAGATTTTCCAAACCGTATAACCTTCATTCTGTCTTGGTTTTATTGAAATTGTTGCTATAGTCAGAAACAAGGAGGTGATTGGTAATAACCAACATGGCTTTACCAGGGGGAAGTCATGCCTGATGAACTTGGTGGCCTTCTATGATGGGGCCACAGAATTTGTTGGTAGGAGCTGAGCAACCCATATCATCTACCTGGACTTATGCAAGGCATTTGACACAAGGCACGACATCCTTGTCTCTAAACTGGAAAGACATGGATTTGATGGGTGGACCACTAGGTGGATAACTGGCTGGATGGTCACACACAGAGGGTTGTGGTCAGTGGCTCATTGTCCATGTGGAGGCCAGTGATGAGTGGTGTCCCTCAGGGGTCAGTGCTGGGGCCGATACTGCTCACCATGAGCCAGCAATGTGCGCTATCAGCCCAGAAAGCCAATCGTATCCTGGGCTGCATCAAAAGGAGTGTGGTTAGCTGGTCAGAAGAGGTGATTCTTACCCTCTACTCTACTCTTGTGAGAACCCACCTGGAATACTGCATGCAGTTCTGGTGCCCTGAACATAAGCAGGATATGGAACTGTTGGAGCAAGTCCAGAGGAGGGGCATAAAGTTGATAAGAGGACTGGAGCATCTCCCCTATGAAGACAGCCTGAGGGAGTTGGGGCTGTTCAGCCTGGAGAAGAGAAGACTGTGTGGAGACCTCATAGCAACTTTTCAATATCTGAAGGGCCTACAAGGGAGCCAGAGAGGGACTCTTTGTTAGGAATTGCAATGATAGAACAAAGGGTAATGGATTCAAACTGAAGGAGGGGAAGTTTACATTAGATAGTAGAAAAACATTTTTTACTCTAAGGGTGGTGAGACACTGGAACAGGTTGCCCAGGGATGTGGTGGCTGCCCCGACTCTCATGGGGTTCAGGACCAGGCTGGGTGAGGCCTTTAGGAACCTGATCTAGTGAGGAGGTGTCCCTGCCCATGGCAGAGGGGGTTGTGACTAGATGATCTGTAAGGTCCATTCCAACCCTTAAATTCTATGATTCTATGATCCTATGATGCAGATTTCATACATGGATTTATATTAGTTTTTTTTCCCTTTACAGCTTAAATTCTAGTGCATTTTCCAGTTCAGAGCAGAGCAAAGTCTAGTAAAGAGTGCTATGTATAAGAACATCATTGTCCTGCAGAAGTAGACTGCTTAGTTACTTAATACTTGGCTGTTTGAAGGAGCCCCAGATTTCAAACACTATTGTGTAAAACTCATTCTTCCTTTAAGAGTCTATTATTACACCTTATTGCAGTAATTTCTTACCTTGCAGATGAGTATATTTCTACAACTAAACATATTAGGCTGTTTGGTTGGCCGTTGTATATTAATTTAACTCCATAAAGCAGAATTAATTTGATTTTGAATGTGTTGATTACTTCTGGAAAGAGAAAGAATAGATCCTGTTTGTCACTTTTCTATCCTTTGTATTGTTTATACCTCAATTTTATTTTGACACTCAGTAATTATGTACTAGATTGCTGTAATAAGCACAAGAACCCCACCACCCAGATACAGATGAAATGATTCATGTAAGTTGCATCTCTGTGTTTTAAGTATTCAATGAATATCAGTGAATGGATGACTTTATTACAGTCCTGAGTTTTGTCTTCCTCTTTATCCAAATCAAGTGGAAATAAGAGCAAATCCAGGCAGATACTATTGAATCTAGCTCTAAACAACATTACTTGAAGAACAGAAAAAATATATGTGAGATAGCCATTACATTAAGGTAGTATTGGGCAAATTATCAGTAATGTTTAATACCTACAGGGAGCTCATTTTGCAAAACACTGAAGAAAGACAAAACCAGCAATGACAAAATAATCACAGAGACTAAATAACTTGGCTGAGCTACAACTGCTTTACTGTCTTTCTTCCTCCTCCCTGACTTAGCAGCAGTCAACCTTGTGTGTTCTGTGATGTGCCATAGCTGTTATGACCTCTGTTTTATGGAAAAATTCACCTGAGTTAAATAAGTTGGCACACTGATCTGTAGGCAGTTGAGATACTCTCACATTCCAGTTGATTAAATTGTCCTACTAGTTTTTCAAAATGCCATTCATATCATCCCTCTGATTTTATTCCCCATTCTTAAACCAAAGAACAGAAATAACACAGACTTACTGTCTTTGCTGAGGATGTTCGCTTACTGCAGAAACATCACCCATGTTTGTTCGGCATTTGCCTTCACAGCACATCTTACATTGCTGTGTTTGGGACCTGCAGATCCACATGTCATACAGAAGCAGAAGGGCCCATTTGAACTCTTACTTTTTCCAGTGGCATATAAATTAGCATTTTGTAACATCCAGTCTTCATTATTACACCGGTTAATATGTTTAATGTTGATCCTGCTTTGAGCAGGATGTTGAACCTAATGATATCCTTGAGGTCCATCTAAATCTTCATGGTTGGAACCTTTGAGATGGTGCAGATCAATTGTGAAATCAGGATCAGAAAGGCCTCATATTCTCTATTTGAAAATATTTGGAACTATTGAAGCATGCTAGACATATTTCCAATACTGCTTGCATTTTAATCATTTTTAATACATGCTGTGATACTCCTTGAATAATTCATGTTTGCAAAAATTTAAAGAGAAGCACACATTACTGTCAATTTGTCTGTTTCACTGCTGCTCAAAAGAAAACCATGTCATTCCTGATTCTATTTCCTATCCTAATTCTTCCTTTGATTACAAGGGAAGATTTAATTTATGTTGTAGAAAAAGACATCAGAAACAGATTGTTATTATTTGTAGAACGTAGTGACATATGAGAAGAGAAATATTAATCCCTAGCCTTGAATGACTGAAATTAAATTTTTTTGTATGAAGTGAAAATTTCACAAGACCCAATGGATAGCCTAAGTTTTTTCCAAAATAACCATGAATTTTTACCAAGAATATCAACACAGTTGACTTCAAATGATATTACAGACAAATCACCCATGTACAGTGAAAGATGGTAATAACAAGGAAGTGAACAGTATTACTACCCTACAAGAAGACATTTTTCTCAACATTGAGAGGACAGAACACAGTCCATATTCTTAAGGACTAATAACTGGACCAGACCAATTTTAGCTTAAATTACACTGCTGCCCCTCACAAAACAAACAAACAAACAGGAAAACTGGTATTAGTATGAAGGTGTCAGTTTACTGGAGGAGTTTAGAGTGGTTTAATCCTGTCTATTGTTATGGGAAAGAGAGATGGACTCCTCATTGCCTCTTTCTAAATGCTCATCTCAAATATTTAGTTCTGGTTCACATATTCAGCATCAATAGGAAGGACCACATTTCTTGTTCTTTCATTCTACACCAAGTCAAAAAAGACATAAATAAAATAAATACCATCTCTACAGCATGAGTTCCCCTTTTCAGGATCTCCCAAGGACTGACCATATGCATGCCATGGAATGGGAGGATTAACAAAAAATTCTTTATAGCAGTCTTGTAGAGAGCTTCAGGTTTCCAAAAATGTTCCAGGGGATGATTATCATCTCAGAGAATTTCCTCTCATTAGATACAACCCCCCAGCAAACTCTTCCTGTAGTGAAGACTATTTTTCAAACCTCAGGGTAGGGACAATTTTTCGCATTCTCTCCCTCAGGGAATTTACTGCTCATGAAAGTGCTGGCTCAACAGTCCTGAGGTTGAAGTTGTTATCCACAACATTAATGAATAATGCAACATTGCCTCTAAAACTGTTTCTGTGAAATGAATGAGGTTATTTGGGTCATATCAGAACTGCTAAGCAAATTATATTTTTTATAGGAAATGTTCTTTCTATAATGACTGTTACTAGGTAGTAGAATAGAAATATATTAATTTGATTTTTTTTAAGCTTACATCTCTATAGAACAACTTTAGCTCAGTATCATTTAGAACAACATTGTGAGACGGGTGCTGAATTTATGACTATTTTTGAAAGGCAGATTATCAACTGCACTGAGATAAGGAACAGTAGAGTTGTTTGTTGTGAGGTTTTTTTGGTATGGATGCTATCTAGAGTGGAACAATTCAAATGTTCTCTGCTGTAATACAAACATGTTATGCAGATACAAACCCAAACAAAAAAATTCTCACTGTTGTCATATCATGATGTAGAAAATGTATATGTATTTCTAGACTATAGGTACTTACTCCTAGGAGGTCTTTTGGCAAACCACACAGGAGGATCAAGTTCAGGTCTTTTATGGTGACATGATATGAAAGCTGAGGTCACTGGTCTGTTCAGTTTGGAGAAAAGGAGACTGAGGGAGACCTCATCACTGTATACAACTTCCTCATGGAAGGGAAGTGGAGGGGCCGGCGCTGATCTCTTCTCTCTAGCAACCAGTGACAGGACCCAAGAGAATGGCCTGAAGTCGTGTCAGGGGAGATTTAGGTTGGATATTAGAAAAGGATTCTTCAACCAGAGGGTGGTTAGGCACTGGAACAAGCTTCCCAGGGAGGTTGTCACAGCACCAAGCCTGACAGAGTTCAAGGATTGTTTGGACAATGCTCTCAGGTACATGGTGTTGTTCTCAGGGATGTCCTGTGCAGGGCCAAGATTTGGACTCAATGATCCTCAAGGGTCCCTTCCAACTCTGAATGTCCTGTGATTCTGTGATATTTGCAAGTTTTAAAAAAAGGAAGAATGGTAACTTTGGTGATGTAGAAAACATTGCATTTTTGTTTGAAATCAGTAATGTTTATTGTAAAAATTTATATTCCTTATTTTTAAAACATTCTAAAATCAAAATCCAAATTCCACCTTAACCAAAATTAACTGTGCTCTTTGTCTCCAACACAACTGAATGCATGTGGCTTATTTGTTGCAGTTATGCTCCCAATCAGCTTTGACAAAATGAGAACAGTCTTATGAGAAAATGGAATGGTATTTTTCAGGTAAAAATGGCTAGAAATTTATTTATCAATAATATAGTTTTAGATAAAAGGATGTCAAAGCCAACTAATATCAATTTATCTTCTATAGGAAAATCTACATTTCTTGAGTTTAAAATTTCACAGAAAACAAAACCCTGGAGGCTAATGGATAAAAAGGGTTCATGGGGAGATAATCAATACCCTGATTTCAGAGTAAGAAAAAATATTTTTTACTTTAAAGATAGTTATCAGAAAAAGAAAGAAATTAAGAATCAATGCCATGACAAAATAAGGACTTACAGAATTTCATTTGTTTCATGCAATTCATTGGAAAATCTCTTCAGAAAAGTCCTGTCTCTTGCTTTTCCCTCCTCTTTGACCTCTATATGATATTTTCTAACCAACAGACTTCAAGCATCACAGATAACTTTGAGGGTAGCGAAAAAAGGTACAGCTTTAGCCAGTGATAATCAGTTCAAGCACAGATCAGGGTGACTATGACAACTTTCTTAGATTTGTATTCTTTACACAGCAAGTGGCCTTTGAAATTCATTGATGATATTCATATCTAGGAGGCACATGACAACATCCTAGAGTTCCCAATATTGATTAGCATTTTAAGATATAAAAGATACTGTCTAGAAAAATAACATCCTCCAATGTCAGATATTAGTTGTGTGAGCTAAACACACTTGGGATTTCAATCTTTGTTCCGTCATTCTGCAAATTATTTCATGTTCACTGACTTAACTATCCAGAGAACACAAATAAATTACCTTCATTTTATCCATAACATGATTCTGCCCAGCTTAGCCTCTTGACACTCAGAGAGCAGTTCTTTAGTGTTAGTCACTGAAGTTAGTGCCTCAACTTTAAAGACAATCTACCTTATCCCTTTACATCACCAATAAAATTTTAGGCTAACACCTCAAATCAACCCAAATATCTTTTTTTCTATTTTGCCACAAAGATTCACTTGGTTATTATAACCTCTATGCTCCCTTATAACAATACTTTGAATGAATTTCTCTCCATTTACCTTCTCTTCCCTGAATATCAAGGATTACTTCTTGGGGAACAATAGTGCAGATGAAGCATAGACTAGCCATCAAGCTGTAGTATAAATTAAAGTTTCTAAACTCTATATCTAATGAAAACTATGGCTCATGGCCAGGCATTATATTTATTCCAAGTACTCTCTCCATTTGAAGTCCAGGAACAAACAAAATAATCTGCTTAGTTCTTTCCAGAGAAACAGGGCTGTTACAGTGTTAACTGACAAACATCACACAGATACTTTCATGGACATGAAACAATATATGCATATGCAGAAGTTCTCTGGGACTAGAGAACTGCAAAGGCCAGGATCATTAAGCTTCAATGGGTATGGTGGGCCTATAGAATAGAATTTTATTTTAAGGGGGACAGATGCCAGGGTAAGTGCCCTACCTCTCCTTGGACAGATATCACTCTCATCTCACTTCTCCAGCTCTCATCAACAAGCCTCAAACAGGAGAAAATGGACACTCGGAATCAACCACAGGTATCCTCTGATTATGTTCCAAGATAGACCATGCCTTTGTCTGTCCATAGCAGGAGAATATTCAGGTCCTTTCTAGCAACATGCTATATAGCAATATCATAGCTGCAGGAAACAGTTGTAGAGACTGGATCACTCTGATTTTAGGGCTGTTCACAGAACTGGAAAATATGCCATCCCTGAGAAACTCTGTAACATGAAAAACAAACTGTAAGACATTTTTGAGATATTATTGATAGATTTCCATACACTTTCCTATCCAATAGGTTCTAGTACATGAGCATCCCTTACTAATAGAGCCTCATAGATCCAGAATTTTTGGTAAGGTGCCTTCCTAGTAGTACAAAGGGGACAGGGGCAGAACCCATCTGGTGAGGAAGAATTTGTTTTTCTTGGAATTACAAAATGCAGCAGAAAGTTGTTAGAGTCCCGGGTGCAATATACCTCTGGGGATTTGACAGCATGGGTTTAGGGACAAATTAGAATAGGTGTGACACCTTGAAAAGTCTGTTTGAGAAAGCTCTATTGACTGGCCCTAGTAGAGGCTCCTCACAAACAGGTCTGCTAAAGCAGCCTTGGTGTGGACCTTGTCAAGGACTAGAGGAAAGGTTGTCTGGCTCAAAACAAACACTTGGGAAGATGGTGGGGGGAACAGGTCAAGTTCAGATCCTTGAGCCTTAGCAGGTAACTGCTGGTCTGAACTGTAATGGCCTTGGTTGACCACATGGCTCTGAGGTAAGCCCTGAAATGGTACCAGTTGACCATGTGGTCTTGCTGCAAGCCCAGAGATGAATGCCAAAGCACCCTGGCTCTGCTTAAAACACAGGCACAAGTGTGACCTCACACTGGGATGGGCCCTGGGCGAATGGAACGAATGAAAGGACAGCAAGACATGTGCCATGTGATGTGCCCTACTGCTCTGGGTTCAAAGCAGCTGAGACCACACTCGATCCAAGGGTGGTGACTGTCTACCTCTCTTTCTCAGCTATTTTTCTGTTTTAATTTCTACTTTTCTCTTTTTTCTCTCTTTTTTTCTCCTTCAAAATATATTAAGTTGCAATTCTGCAGAGTAGTGTCCCCTTAATTACTCGCTAAGTGCCGTGGATCAGTGCCTAGCTAAGGGCTTTGGTCTCTTAAAGTGTGCTGAGTTAAAGTTTGCACTATTTGAATGCTGTGCAGCTTACTGATTTGCCTTTTGCCAAGTGTCTTATTCCACATGGGTGACCCAAAGGTCATAAGTAAAATCTGTTTCTTGTTAAATCTCCTGAGAATTGTGTTCTTTCTCCTGTGCACTGCCCAGAGTAATTCAAAATTACCTTCCTCTCAACCTGCCAAGTGGACTGGGGCATTACAAACCTCCCTAGCCAGCACACACAAAACTTTTAATCAGGAGACAAGGCTCTGCAAACAAAACAAGCATTGACCCAAACGGTCAGTGATTTCAGGAAAGAGCAGGATATAGAGGCTCACTTCATTTGGGCTAGCTGTTGAAGTATGCTAGAAAATTAATAAGGTGTAACAAAACATGTTCTTCTAGCCAACCCTATAGCAAATTACTTCGTACTGGTCCCTGGAGATTGTCCTTTCTCATCTGCTTATGATGTCTATCTCCAAGAAAAATCCTGTTTTAAGAGTGGCAACTGCCAGCCTTGACTGTAATTGTGGGTTTTCCAGACAGCTGTGATGGGATTTAAATGTTGGCGAGATGAAATGAGCTGAATAGGGAATAAGCTGGCATAACAATGTCCTGCACATGTGAGCATCTTAACTACATAAAAATTTGTATGGCTACTGAATTTGATGCATGGCAGATTCTCATGTTCGATGAGGTTTGTAGGATGAATCAGAGATCAAAACTTCTAAATTCTAAAAGCCTAAATTCTTCCTGAGCATTCAAGCACATCTTTTGTGCTGGTTTGAGCTGAAGTAGAGTTAACTTTCTTCACAGTGGCTGGTATGGGGCTATGTTTGGGTTTTGTGCAGAACAC
>NW_008675693.1:94252-131496 GCF_000695815.1 Acanthisitta chloris
CAATTCTTTTTTAACTTGAGGACATCCTTTCTGAGCGTAAAAACCTGAAATGGGAAGCTCATTAAAGATCTGATCTAATAGTACCCACACAGTTGATGATGGTCATTAAATATTCCTACCTGGAAAAAGTGATGGTCATACCTGCTAGTGTCATGTTTTCACCCTGGACACACAGAACTCAGTAACTAAACTACTGTTAATAGCATTGTGTTATTTCAGTATGATCTGGATCCCAAATGCAGATCTGTCTAGGAGAAAACAACCAGAGAGCAAATAAAAGCCTTACTCTTCTGAAGTTAATAGAGTCAGAATTTTAACAATATCTCATGTGTTAAAATTTCTATTTAACAGTGTGTATATATATATATATAGCATACACAACAGACTGAAGCTGACCATCATCTTGTACTCACATGGTCTGCTTATCTTAAAAGGCAAAGAAATATGTGGCAAAAATTTTGATTGGTTACTAATGATAGGGATATCTCTGTCCTTGCAGATCTGGGGAAAGCTAACTATATACTAATAATATGCTTATAATACATGTATCTTTTTCTATATCCCCCCAAAATGGAAACCCAAATAGTTTATAAAGATGCATCATAGCATCTTTAACATGTTTTAAGAGGATGACATTTAAATGAGTATAGTTTAGATAGGTCAGACCAGCAAGGTCTATCTGACAAAGAAAAGCAAGTGAAAATGCTGCATGACAGTTAGTGAACTTGAAAACAGGAATATGCAAAAGTTTATCACATATCTGATTCCTGTAACAATGCATAATTTGACATTATTGCAATTTATTATCCATTTGACATATCTATTGTGTCCTGCCTTATTAAATTCTGCTCCACTTGGAACAATAGCTGCCTCTTTGACCTAAGACATTTCAAAGGGTGAAGAATAATTATTGAAATAAAAGCTTCATAATGACTATCTAATACTTTTCCACACAGAATCTTTTTTTATACACAGAATACTTCCACTGTTAGTGGTCTGGTTTTTAATTTCTTTGGTTGTTTGGGTATTTTTCCCCCCTTCAAATCTATGGGCATGTAAACGAAATGCACTGCCACAAGTTCTGTAACTGTATTATATGATATGAACACTGGTAGATAGACTTTGACTTGAACATTCACCTGTTTGACTATAAAAATCTAATTTGCAACTTCTTTCAAAAATACAAAGAAATGCTCTAGGAAAAAAATGTGCTTTGTACCCCATTGTTTAATTGCATATATTTGTTTGTAATGTAAAAAGCATGTATATTAAATCTGAACTGAATTGTACTTACTATTCAGTGTTCCAGCTAGTAATAATTCAATACAAAAGTTTTACTTCAATCAGTTTCACAAGAAATGATGTAAAATTATGAAGAAGCTAGAGGAGAACAACCACAGGAAATCATTATCACACTTTCAAAAATATGCTAAGCACTTCATAATATAAACTAACAATCTGTATTTTGAAATTGATAGTCATTACTCATTTGTACTATTACATTTCTCACTCATTGAAATAATCCTTCACTCTCCTTCCTTTCAGGTCTTGAGATCATATTCCACGTATTTGAGGAGTTGGTACTGTACCTGCTTTTTATCTGATTTTATAGGTAACTTCTTTCAGGTCAAAATTGTTCAAATTAAAGTCTTCACCTTCTCATATGTAAATCTCTCTTGTCTTAAAAAGAAACAACCTAAAAAAATGTGGTTATATAGTGCTCATGACAGAAAAAGTGAGAAAAAAATAGTCCATATGCATCTCAAAAGTTCAATTATCTCAAGGAATATATAGGTTTAGAAAAATATTTATGAAAATTAATTTGATTTCTTTGTATATTTGACTATTGCTATTGGCAAGATTGCAAGACCCTGATGCATGTATGCATATGTTTAAATATTATTGCTCTTGTTGACTCCCCTGGATTTGAACAAAGTGTGAAGGAGCCAAATACAAATAAATTTTTGATCACTAACCACATATTAACTCAAAACTTATCCTTTTGTAAAAGCAGCGCAGGAATGTTTTTATTTTGATTAATTGCAGATATTCACTGATTTGGAAGTAGTCTAGATACAAATCTGACTTATAAAGATAACCAAGAAGGGAAGAATACCTGCATGTCCATGTCTCTGTACAGTAATATATTATCAATGTGATTGTGAGGAGATCACCATAAAAAGGCAAAGGGAAAAAAATCTATTTCTCTATGAATTATCTGCACTTTTGTAAAACTTATGAAGGAAGTAACATGTTCCCCAAATTCTAGTATTATATAGAGAATGAAGATGTCAATTTCTCATCTTTTTAACGGAAGTTTTCCAATTTGTTCTATTTATCCTGATGAAGTCAAAGGTAAGGGTAGAACTAGCCACAGCCTGCCACTCTCTAAAGGGGTTGGACTCAGGAAATAGATTCATAGAGGTTACCCAGAGGTGCACCACTATCCCCACATTCAAAGCTTTTCAAAACTTTGTTGAGGAAGGCATGTCAATTTTCTGGCCTAAATAAATAAAATATTGACTGTTTTGAGATACAGGTTTACTATAGTTTTAAATTAGTCTTATAGTTTTTCTTGGTTAACTTCAATTTCCAACAGTTTTCATGGTAGCTAACTTACATTTTTATGTGATGAACTTCATTAAAATAACTCCCTTTGGACAAACTGAAGCAATTTATCATCTTCCAGCCTATTCACATACCTTTTAATTCCATATGCAGTTGGGAATTCTAAGAACTCCACAGAGCACAGCCTCTTTCACCTGCCCAGGAGCATCATAAACTAATCACAACTGCCACCTACATGTACACTTCTAATATTAAATAGACTTTAATTCATACATTAGAGAGTCCTAAAACTAAACAAAATTAAGCCAAGAACACAGGACATGTCAGGAGCTTCCTACATATTTCTGCATAAGATGAAAAATAAAGGAGCGCACATAGTCCTGTACTGACTGTAAAATATTTAAAAATATTTGAGGAAATGGTTCTCAAGCTTCCCCCTTAAATTCAGGACTGACAGTCACAGTTACAGAGTGGAGGAAAGTTGAGGGAGGAAAATCAAAGTCAGTTAGCTTGCTTGTTGAGAAGCAGGCAGAATCCCATCCAACAGTTCTGTTCTACAGATACTGTTTGAAATACTTCTAAGTCCATGTTGCCAGGTAAGGAGATAGGATGCTTCAACCGAAGAGGTACATGCAGTAGTAAAATCTGCACACTCTGGGAACAAGTAGTTTAAGAAAGAAAAAACTTGAACATTGAAAGGAATGACCCTACCTGTCTCAATCTTTTTTACATAGCTTTACAGACAATTTTGAATTCATCTCTGTCCCATTGATAGCATAAGTTATGTTACATTTATTCTCCTTTCCAAAATCTCCTGAATGATCATGAAAGGTCAAACTGTTTCCACGTCTCAAGAAATCATCAATAAATTCCTATGAAGTGTAGAACCTCTTCAACCACTAAGTATTTACTTCATGTCCTAAAGTATTAAGAGATTTGGAAGGTGGATTTTCAGGACTAGAAACATATGCTTTTAGTACCACAAGTCAGGAGGGGTACTCTATGTCTGAATAGTAACAAATGTAATATCTGTATTGGGGACAGGAGGGAGAATGATTCAGCTGACTAGAGAGCAATTACCTTATCTCTATAATATGAAAATTGAGAATATATTTTAAGTGGTAAGGTAGATGCACACAGTTAAGTTAGAAGACACTGCATAGATTTACCAACAATATGCAGTTAACCTGATATCCATTTTTGAAATTCACTTTCTACACAAATGAAACCTGATATAGCCCCTTTGTGGAACTTAAAGCCTCTATTTTTACCATTACATGTCTGTTTAATGAGGAATCAAAATGGGAAGGATGCTGGTTAAAAATCCAGCCCTGAGATGTTCTGGAACAGTAAATAGAAGCATGAACATTGGCCTGGAGACAGGGTAATAATATTTCTCTTTGACTTGATTGAAGATGTTGTGATTTTGTTCTTACAAATGCAACTGTAACATGCTAGAATGTCAAATTACTTGACAAAAAAATGTATCCTTTGCTTGGCCAATAAAAACAAGGTAATATAGATGATGTCTACAAATAAATGATGAATTCTCCCTATATAGGGGAGAAAACTGGTAGATTAGTAGTGGACAAAATACCCAGCAGAACAAGTGGGTATTAGGTTGGTTAGAAATTAGCAGCTGTAGAAGTTTATACACAGGCATTAATTATATTGACATTTCTGAAATCAGTGGAAACATCTGCTTGATGTTTACAGTCATGAATGCAGTGGTGAACCCTTCGAGCTACTAAAAAGCAGTTACTCATTGTCTAAGGAAGGATTGTTCAATGATTAGAAGAATTTGCAATAGCCTAGTACCCAAATCAGAAAGACCAAGAGAGCAGCACATCACAGATCACTGATGTACTTGGGCAACTCCCATTTTTTGCCATCAAATCCAGTTTAAGGACCCAGTACATTTTAAGTACATTGCATAGGTATAATCGTTATTTGAATTAAAGAGCCGTATAACCTTTTGGAATTAAACTCAACTGTAACAATCTACATTTACATACTGCATATTAGACTTGGAGAAATTTACTTGTAAAACAAATAATGAGAAAAGGAGAAATATTTTTAATTGTATTTTTAAGTGGATTTATCAATCCATAACAAATTGTAAAAATCCCCACAACTCTACATGGGGTCATGAAGATCATAGTTTCTGAGCAGCAACACAACAGCAAATCGGAAATAGGAAACCAGAATCATTGTCCATGTCACGGACTAATCCAGTGCCTGACCTTATGAAAGAAAAATAAGCTCATACTTTGAAAAAGCATGCATTAAAATCTGAAGCAACATCCTACACATTTTCAAGTCTAGTTAGATGAGCTGAAATAAACAACACAGAAAGAATGAGTTTATTAGAAAGAGAAACAAAAAATAAGTAGTAGCTAAAGTTTTTTTCCTGTTATAAACAAAGTTTTGAAAAGGAGCACATTTTGCACATATATTTACAAGAACACATAAACCATGTTTAAATACCTACCATAAGGATAATGCAAAATATCCATTTATAGGCAGTATCACTTCAATATCTGCAAGAAGTAGAAAACGCATATATGAACAACTTGATAGATCTGCTTTTGGATGTTAAAGGATCACATATCATCTGTATACCTAAGCATAGCTTTTTTCATTCAGAAATTGAAGAAATATGTCTACCACTGCTATGCTTTTAACTGTATGACAGTATGTGTAAATGTGAAAAAAATCCATTTAAAGTTGAAAACAGGAGTCAACTTCAACAGTAAATTTTTTGCCTTGTAAGAATGAGACTAACAGAAGTTCATGTCTAGATACCCAAGATACATCTCAGTTCCATGTATAGATTTGCAAAAACAGGATCAGGAACAAAAAGAACAGAAAAAAAATATTAATTTTGCAGTACATTGTCCTTTAATGCTCCAGTGATTATACCTTTAATGCTCCAGTGTTACTGTAACTTGGAAAACTAATTACTTCCCAGATTCTCCATACCTTAAGTATTACTGCACTTCACCTTTCTTACTCCTATCAATAGAAATGGATATTGAAATCCCTTGAAATAGAGTATTTGCCTTCCACTTTTTCTGTTAACCTATGTAATTTCCCTCATAATTTGTAAGTGCAAATTCACATTGCTAGGGAGGATTACATGAATGAAGAAACATTGTCATAAAGATGCATACTTTTTTGCTTCTTAAGAACTTTGTACCAAGTCTATATACAGGTAAAAAGAGTTGCAAAGGGTTTACAATTATCACCTCAGACTCAGAGTCAGATAGGTCAGTCACACATATGATGCTCAACAAACTGCAGAAACATAAAAAGTGGTTGAAATAGCTATTTAGCTGACATTTACCTCAACTCATGTATGTCCAACCTGGACTAAGATTCAGACCAATTTCCACAGAGGTTAAGGCCAAAGAAAATATTCAAGCATCTGCAAATGAAGATCACATATTTTGCAGCTATTAAAATCAAACAACTATACAAGATTACACGAAGATAAAAAGATAAAGAAAAAAGCAAACAAACGTCCTATTTTCATGAACAACAGATTAGTTTATACTGCATCATTAGTTATTATACAGTAAAATATTTTAGACGCTAATGTATTAGGTTTTTTAATGTTGGTTGTTTTTTTTTACGAAAGTGTTAATGAGAAGACTACACATACTGAAGTAGAAAACTTCAGATTAAAATTTACTCTAAACCCTATAATTTTCATAAATACTGAAGGATAATTTCTCTCGAGCGAGTATAGACGGAAGTTGAATACTATTTTGCAGATAGGAAGCTCTAAGCAGTACTTATGTCTGGAAGTGCACAATTAGAGTAAATACAGGGAAAATGTAACCAAGAATCTAGTCTCCAGACTATTTCTTACATTCAACTGGATCCCATCATATCAGAAGATGAGAAAATATGCCTGAGCCTTGTTAATATACTTCTGACAGGTAGTACAGTATCACCTTCTTGACTAATACTGCTTCAAAACAACCTGCCAGGAAGGCCATTAGTAACATTGATTACACTGAGTGCAAAAAAGCCCTTGTATGTCTCTTCCAAATACATTTTTTTTTAACATCCATTCATGTCTCTGAACTTTTGTGCTAAAGCTGAGAAAATAACCTAAGGAAGTATTATCTATCCTATTACAATTTCTACAGTGCTATTGTGGTCTCACCAATTTTCTTCCTTTTGCTGTGGAAAAACAATTTTTTTGACCCATCCTAAAACTTGTGTTTTCTTTTCTGAAGAGTCCTATGTAAGACCAAGATATTATTAATATTATTATTTTCTTTGTTTATCCTGGTCCTGTCTTTAGTTGGCAATGAACCTCAAAGCCATCAAAGTGTCCATTTCCATGCAGTCTACTACACCCTACCCGTTGTAATACACCTGCAGTTTGGTCAAAGTCATAGCATTTCACTGCTATCCTCTTTTGGAACAGATTTGGGGCAAGGCAGGGTAGGGGAGAAACCTTGTTTTCTCAAGTGTGGCAGTAGCTAACAATACACAGTGGGCACTGAAATGTTCATTTTTCTTTTAATCTACTGGTGTCCCCTCTTTCCTCAGCTACATTTAAATTTTAAAATGGTAGAATAAGCTACAACTGACTTTTTGCTCTATTGAGACTTAGTTTCTATGTAATTGTCTAAAACCTCCTGGTTTGCCCCAGAGTTTTCTCTCTCAGTGATTTTCAGGAAAGTAGTTGTCTGTCAGGATTTGGCTGGAGCACTTTGTTCTCTGGTGGCTGGTCCCAGAACCATAAATTTAAGCAGCAGGATTACTTTTTCTTTGACTCCCTTCACCAGGCTGCTTCTTCTGAGAGGTGACTGTTAGCTCAGAATTGTCATCAGCCCATCTATTATTGACAAACACTATTATTATTTAAAGTTATTTTCTTTAGTGCGGCACATTACACACCCAGTCTCCTGTACTGCACTGACAAACACTGAAATGAGCTGAGTATATTCAAGGAACTTTAGCAGAATTTCACAAGCACACACTTAACTGTAGATCAATCAGGGCTTAAACCACTATTTCCCAAAACCCATTAGCCCTACCAGGACCCATATGTACTTCCAGAACATGACATTCCAGGCTGACAAGACCCCTCAGCAAAATCAGTACATTCACCCATACTTTTATACATCAGTTCTATCGTGTAATTGATTTCTTCTTCCCTAAAGACTGTCAAAGCCTGCCTCATCTGTTAGAACTATGATATTTTCTGAAAGGTCACTCTCCCTTAAGCAATATGATAAATTATTTTTATTTCATTATTTGCCTTTTGCTCTTCCCCTCCTTACAAAACCATCTAAACCTGTAAGTCAGCATGGAGAAATATAGCCATTTCCTCAAGCCACTGACTGTGCTAGGTGTAGAACTGAAGCCCAACATGGGTCTCCCAGAATGATTCTTAAAATTATTTTTCTTTACCCTCAAAGTTTTCCATAGGAGAAATGTGCCAAGTTCAATTAATCCTTTATCAAAGGGAACTGACAAGAACGTAGCCAAGATTAATTCACACAAATGAGATACAGCAAAATTACCCTCCCAACACCACACATTCAAAAGCCAATAAGTAAGCCCTTGCAGCCAATTTGCCTACCCTGTAGATCAGGTTTGCAAAGCCTGACTGTTACTCAGATGACCCACTTCTCTTAATCCTTGCCATTTGATACTGAAAGACAGAAACTATCAATGATTAAAGACTGCAACTGATTTGTACATACATTTATGTAGATACTACATATATACGTATTACAAGAAAAGTTAGTGAGAGACAGATAATTAAACTTTACAGGATTTTTAAACTCTTGACCCTCACAAAACCAGAGAAAACAATCTTTCCTAACATTAATTCATTACTTAAAAACTTCAGTACAAACACAACCTACTTTTTAAATAATAAGTAGCATTCTTATATTATTTTTCCATCACAGCCAACTTTAGATGGAACTTGTAAGAGAGCAAAAATAATATCAAGCTAGATTTGTTCAGTAAAAAACTATTGAAAAATATCAGCAAAATTTAAAGCTATTGGTAGCACTTTAAAATGAACTACACATTTTCATTGTTTATTCACATATGTGCTTATAGAGACCATATTCTGAGAAGGTGAGAGTAAAAGGGGTTAGTTAAACCGACATTTTATTACTCAATCTTGCAATACATAGTATCTGTAAGAAAACATAGCAACAATACACACAAGTTAAAGGATCAGGGAAAAGCCTAGAAGTAGCAGAGAAGTGGGTCAGAGAAACAAGTAAAAGTGACAGAAAAACAATATTCCCACTACTTATTTCTGACTTTTTCTTGTAGAGACAAAATTTTGTATCCTCTCCCTTGTATGAGAGTTTGGAAGCAGAAAATAACTGACACGCAATAGCTCCTACTTACCATCAGGATCTAAGCACCATACTGCTCTGCATGATTACACTGTCAAAGACAAAATGCAACTAAAATTTTAGCATGGGAAATGCTCTAAAACTAATCATTGCTTATACAGTACTGTAAACAGCCATCTTTTCTCCTCTCTGCCTTTTCATGTTTTCCTAAGAGAGTTTCAGAGATTACTGAGAATTTGGTATGGATGGTATAGAAAGCTATTTAAAGATCAACATCACATTTAATTAGACCATTTACAACCCTACAGATTTATACTAACATTTTGTAATGTGTGAACATTAACAAGGCACATTGCAGAACAACAAGGGCAGGCAAGAGACAGGTTCAGGTTTCTCTTAATGTATATTTTTTAAAAAAAAGCATCCTTAACATTGGCTAGCAAACCCCACGAAACAAAATCACAAGGTGCTACTAAGCAAAGAAGGCTCCAGTAGTGTAAGCTTGTACCAGCCATTTTTAGCACCTGTGAAATGATACTTTAATTGTGTTCTCCCTGGGAACCAGCATTTCTCACCCTTTTCACATTAGCCTCTAAAGCAAATAGGCTTGAAAGTCAGGTTTTTACCCTGAAAGGAATCAGGCACAGCCTCATGATCACCTGATATCTGGCTCTTGATTAGCTACACATTGGTTTTAATTATCCACCTGCTTTCAATTAAGTACCAGGAAATCCATCTTATTAACAGCACAAGCTAATCACCCTTGCACATAAATAGACTTTTTTGTCTCAGGGTACATCTGAAGGCTACAAATAGTTAAAATAGGTTTTTAAGCTTATAACCTTCTTTCTTACGGTAATAGCAAACCACCTGTTTTAAAATCTATAGATAAATAAGTATTATGCACTAAAAAAAAGTACCACATCTTACTGTGATGGTATATTGAATGAAATCTGGTTTAGGAATCAAGAGTCCATTTTGAAAACAATATGCAGTTAGTATGTCATCATATCCTAAAAATCAAAATCCTGAGCCCACCCTTCCCTTAGTTATGGATGTCTTTGTTCCAGATGCTGCGTTGAAACCATGCCCTGTATGACCATAAGATCAGCTTCTATAGCTGATATTCTACAAACGTGTAAAATGACATTGCACATCTGCACACAGCATTTTAGAATCTAGAAATAAAACATTAGAAGATGGTTTTAAAAATTATATAGAAGCATAAAGTGCACTGAATTATTTTCCATAGTTCACAGTCTAATATTTTCACTAAAATCTGTACCATGGATAGATTCAATTTCATTGTTATTTCTTTCAAATATCTTGAATATTGTGCAGAAAATAGAATAATAATAATTTTCAAAATCCAGACACACAAAAAGAAATAAAGAAAATTTAAAGTGGCGTTATATAGATGCATGTACCTTTAAAAAAGCAACACTATATGTCAAGAGTAGCTGTGTTGCATGAGAACAGATACAATGAATTAATTTTTTAAAAATGTGTTATGCATTTGTATTAAATAGGCAGTATAGCTTTATATTTTCACTAAAATATAAAAATGGAATAAAAATCCCAGCAGTAATAAATGTAACAGCATACAACGACACTGAAATGTGGAATATATGTCAGGTTTTTACTGTAATGCTGGTCAAAATGCAAATTGCTATCAGACCATGTGTAAAATAGTCCTAGTCACTAAGACTCCTGTGAAAACATGTTTAGAATTTTGTCTCTTCTGAAAAATAACTTCAGAGAAGAAAGACACATTATTAATTCTCTACATCCTAAGAATGTTTACAGGACAGAGAGGATGACGTATAATGGGAAGGGATTATACCTGATGGTTCTTATATACCGGATGTAAGAAAGCCTGCCATAAGATCTAATTATCAAGAATTGCTTTTTCTGCCCCAAAGCAATCATTTTGATGACAACCTTCTATGCACTGTAAAACAAAATGAGAACTCTGTGCTATATAAACTGGCTCAGCGCTTCCTTTTACTTCCTCTGATACCAGTCTCCCCACCTCATTTATTTTCCACACATTAATGGTAGCAGTCACCTTGAGCTGTTGATGCAGAGTAATTTTCACAGAAACCTTGATCAGAAACCATAAATCAGCCTGATGTGCTTTTATGGTCTAATAACATTCTGCCTGCTCCTACAGGCCCTTATGTAAAACTGCATTGCGGAGAATTCCTTGGATTGTTTTTTTCACATGCACTTCTGTATCTGAAAGACATAAAATACCTGCAATGTAATAAGATTAAAATACTTTGTTTAAACCCACAGACATGAAAAAATTTAGGCATCAGCCTGTAGACATGAAAACATTCAAATAATAAAACTGAAATTTTCTCTGTAGATTTTTCCATGTTTGGCTGTTCCTTCCTATATTCAGTTAGAGAAACTAGGTATTCTTTCCCTGCTCTCTCAGATGCAGTGCATCAACAGGCAGAGCACACTGAAGCTGAATGCTTTGTCTAGATTAAAAAACACTAACCTGCATAGCTGTATCAGCAAATCCATCCAGCATGGGAGACTTCTGAAGGTGAATTCTGTCTGTAAGATTCCATCCTCAACTGTAAATATGTTAAAGCTTTTTAGTGAAGAACTTAGAAAAGAGAGATTGATTTCATTATTAAAATCATAATTTTCTTCCCATGAAAAAGGGAATTATTACTTACCTTTAACAATGCTTTCCAGTACGGCATATGCAGGTTATGTTAACCACAGGGGGATTACTATGTACCCCACAGGAGTTTTTTCAGCACCTAGTTTGAGAAGGTGTAACCTTATTTGAAGAAATCCTTACCGTTCCTGGTGTTTCAAACTGTGTTTTCAACATTTTTCTCTCTTTCAGATTAATCTCTATGTATGTCTCTTCATACCTCTAAGGGAGAATAATTCATCTGACCTTGCAAAGATGATGTGGGAACACACTCACACACATGTATTTTACTGTAATCCTAATTACTTCTCAGTATCACAGGCTTGCATATATAATGCATGTAAAAGCTTGGATATGCACAATTTATACTACATATGCATAGATTTTTTACTAAGTGGATTGTTCACGATTTTTGGTTTCTCATCACATATGTTTTTGACAATAGTGTAATTTTTGCTTTAGTGACTCATTTTCTACAGATTTTATGAAACCCTGGAGTCAAGAAGCATATGCAACTGATAGCTACAATCATTGTACCACCAAATAGCCATGATTCACAGCATCTTTCATGTTAGGGCTCACAGATAAATCCCCAGCACTCAGTAGAAAATGCCAGCTTGTAAAAGGCAGATTCATAATTTCAGAACCTGGGATGTTAGTATTTGAAGAGAAAACAGGGCATGAGATGAGTAACTTTTCATCATGCTCTGATACTTTTCAAGGTATGAACATAAGTGAAATTGGGTTTCTGTTTGCAGAAGGTTTTTGCAAACCATCTGATTTGTTAACAGGATATACAGGGTGGCAAGGAAAGAGCAATGGAAGGAAATACAGTAAAGAAAAAGTCCTTTTGGTTTCGCTGATTCATAGCTGTGGAAAAATAAAAAATTAACTCCATCCTGGCTGAAAACAGCACATTCCACCCCTTACTCCATACCATACCCCCAGATTGTTTTGCCTTTGCTTGAGATAGGAATAATCCAGACTGTTTTCCCCAGCATGGTCTCAACATGCACTACAGGAACTTTATCCCCTTCTACAGTATGCAAAAATTTTGACTGTGCAGGACCAGCCTGATTGGTAGATCCCCTGGTGTTGACTAACCAGGTGAGGTGCGCTAAATGGGTATCCCAATGGTGGTAAGTTCCATGACCCATTGCTCTCAATGTGGTTTTTAACAGTCCCTTACATCGTTAAACCTTTCCAGAGGCTGGTGCATGATAGGGAATATGATATACCCACTCAGTGCCATGTTCCTTGGCCCAAGTTTCTATGAGTTTGTTTCAGAAATGAGTTCTACTCTCTGATTCAATTCCGCTAAATGGGTATCCCAATGGTGGTAAGTTCCATGACCCATTGCTCTCAATGTGGTTTTTAACAGTCCCTTACATCGTTAAACCTTTCCAGAGGCTGGTGCATGATAGGGAATATGATATACCCACTCAGTGCCATGTTCCTTGGCCCAAGTTTCTATGAGTTTGTTTCAGAAATGAGTTCTACTCTCTGATTCAATTCTTTCTGGAGTGCCATGTTGCCACAAATCCTGTTCTTGAAGGCCCAGGATAGTGTTCCAGGTGGTGGCATGAGGCACAGAATATATTTCCAACCTGGCTTCCACCATTGTAAGCACATGATGCTTTTCATTACATGTTTAGGGGAGTGTGATATAGTCAACCTGCCAAGCCTCTCCATACTTGTCCTCCATATCAAAGAGGCCTTAATCTCTTGGCTTGCTTAATTGCAGGACATGTCTCACATGCATGGATAACCTGGCAGACAGTGCCCACGGTTAAGTCCACCCCTTGGTTCCGAGCCCATTTATATGTTACATCTCTTCCCTGATGACCTGAGATATCATGGGCCCATCGAGCCAAAAATAATTCACCCTTATGTTCCTAATCCAAATCCACTTGAGCCACTCCAATCCTAGTGGCCTGGTCCACTCGCAAGTTGTTCCAATGTTCTTCGGTAGCTCGACTCTTGGGTACATGAGCATCTACATGATGCACCTTCACAATCAAGTTCTCCACCTGGGCAGCAATATCTTGCCACAATGCAGCAGCCCAGATGGGTTTTCCTCTACACTGCCAGTTATTCTGCTTCCATTGCTGCAACCACCCTCACAGGGCATTTGCTACCATCCATGAATCAGTATAAAATGTTGGCCATCTTTCCCATTCAGCAGTGTCTAGGGCCAACTGGATAGCTTTCACCTCTGCAAACTGACCTGATTCACCTTCTTCTTTGACAATTTCTATGACTTGTCATAGGAGACTCCATAGGAGACTACATCTGCAACACTTTCTCACAAAATGTCAGGATCCATCAGTAAACAGGGCATACTGCTTTTTATCATCTGATAATTTATTATAAAGTAGGATCTCTTCAGCATGCATTACTTCCTCTTCTGGTGACATTCCAAAATCTTTGCCTTCTGGCCATTCCATGATCACTTCTAAGATTCCTGGATGACTGGGATTCCCTGTCTGAGCTTGCTGTGTGATCAGGGCAATCCACTTACTCCATGTGGCGTCAGTTGCATGATGTGTGGATGAGACTCTCCCCTTGAACATCCAACCCAACACGGGTAATCGGGGTGCCAGGACAAGCTGTGCTTTGGTACCAATTACCTCCAAAGTGTCTCAAACCCCTTCATAAGCTGCCAGTACCTCTTTTTCAGTTGGAGTGTAGTTAGCTTCAGATCCTCTATACCCCCAGCTCCAGAAACCTAGAGGTTGATTGCGAGTCTCCCCTGGTGCTTTCTGCCAGTGGCTCCAGGTAGAGCCATTATCCCCAGCCACAGTGTAGAGCACATTTTTAACATCTTGTCCTGTTCGAACTGGCCCTAGGCCTACGGCACGAACTATTTCTTGCTTCATCTGTTCAAAGGCTTGTCGTT
This sequence comes from Acanthisitta chloris, assembly GCF_000695815.1. Taxonomy (NCBI): domain Eukaryota; kingdom Metazoa; phylum Chordata; class Aves; order Passeriformes; family Acanthisittidae; genus Acanthisitta; species Acanthisitta chloris. The sequence goes on from NW_008675693.1 coordinate 108,741, forward strand.
GTTCAGGGCCCCATTTGAAATCATTCTTCTTCCAAGTCACTTGGTAGAGATGGTTGACAATCTGACTATAATTTGGAATGTGCATTCTCCAAAATCCCACAATGCCTGAAAAAGCTTGTGTTTTCTTCTTGTTAGTGGGTTGAGACATCATTGTTATCTTATTGATAACATCCATTGGGATCTGGTGACGTCCATCTTGCCATTTTATTCCTAAAAACTGGATCTCTTATGCTGGTCCCTTTACCTTAATTTTTTTAATGTCAAAACCAGCCTCCAGGAGGACTTGGATTATTTTCTTCCCTTTCTCAAAAACTTCTTCAGCTGTGTTGCCCCTCACAATGTTATCATCAATGTAATGTAGGTATTCTGGAGCCTCACCCTGTTCCAGTGCAGCATGGATCAGTCCATGACAAATGGTAGAACTGTGTTTCCACCCCTGGGGCAATCCAATGTCATCTTCCTTGTAGTGATTGCTGTATCAGCCATCACAATTTTGGTTTTGTTTATACATTTAAGCTCCTATAATTGGCAATATTCAGTGTTCTGCAGCTGTGAAAATTCTTTCCTTGGTGATGGTCAGTGCTTCACAGATGATTTAAATTGTCAGGATTCCACATACGGAAAGAGATGAGATGTGAACAACAATACTTACCAGAGTTCTGTTTATTAAATTAGTTGGATTAAACATCCTCCTTTTTTCCTTTGTTTATGTACACACCGAAGATTGTCTTTACAGAATGCAGTGGTTTACCATACTGATATTTCCTGTTATTCATGGCTGAAAATATTCAGATCCTATTGTATATATTCCAAGAAACTGAGTAGTTGTTTCAAATTCCACATTTATCCTAATTACATATTCATTAACCACTGCTAAGAACAAAGGCTGTGACATACATCTCATTGCAGGGACGTGCATCAAGCTCCCCATGTACTTGACCTACTGAAAATACTTTTACTGAAGTTTCCTTATTTTGATTTATATTAAAAGTGCTGCTGTTTTCTTTGACAACTTTCTTCTCAAGAGTTTGGTCCATTTTTTCATTACAGCTCAAGGGCTGGTCTGCAATTAGTTTTCAAGAATACCTTCACCATCTCTTCCACAAATGGGTCCCATGTAAATAATTCCCTTTGTTGGTTTGTTAATAGTAAAACAAGAATCATACAGCACTAAGATCTTAAACATATGTGAGTGGCTAGAAGAGATTTATTGAACTCCTGTGGATGGCACCAGAAGCACATGTGTTGAAAAGAAGCTATTAAGACTGCAAACAAGTTATAAAATAGACACTTTATAGATTTTGTGATAGGAATGTGAATAAAAAGATTTCAAGAAAAGGTGTCAGTCTATCTAGTAAGCAGAAGCTTGGCTGTCTTGCTGATGACATGTAACATTTGAAATTTATTTTCAGCTTTCAGTTAATTTGTTCATATGTAATAGAAATTCTAAGATGTTTGTATCTTAAATACAGGTCTTTCATCCCAATTTCAACAGGATAAAATCCAGGCTGTTTATTTGGCTTCACATCTCAGAAGTAGCTTCCCAGGGAAGTTATACTTACTGTTTTGCTTCTGACTTTTGCTTTCTGTGTTGACTTTATTTTCTATTTAACTATAACTTCTCCATTTTATGTATATTTTAAGTATAGTTTATTTCAATCATTATCCCTAAACTAGCTAGCATTTTCCTTAGTTCCTGAACCAGAGAAAAAGCACAGATTCAAAGGAAATAGTTAGTGCTTCATTGTTGCTGACTTATTCAAAACTCCTGAAAATTTTTTCTCTGTAACTATTTAACTTCAGGGTGAGTCCGGTAGTAAATGAACTTCCATTCAGCCACTGATCTGCACGTAAGTCTGGCAAAAAAATGTAGGGAATTCCAGAAGCAGGCACAAAAAAACTGATATGCTTCTTCTTTACTAGGTACTGTTTATAGCTAGACATGCGCCAATCTGACAGGTTTCACTGGCATAGTCATCCTGTTTCTAGCCCTCATTACACATATCTCTTCACCAAGACAACTAAAATCCGATGCAATATTCCCCTGCTGTAGGGCTAGTGATTTTTGAAAGTACAAGAATCATAGAATCACAGGATCATTAAGGTTGGAAAAGACCTGTAAGATCATCAAGTCCAACAGACAACCTAGCACCACCACCATGTTTACCACTAAATCACATCCTTAACATATTAACTTAATCACATCCATCCACATATTTTTTAACACTTCCAGGAATGGTGACTCCACCACTTCCTTGTGAAGCGTATTCCAATGCTTTACAATGTTTTTGGTCAAAAAGTGTTCCCTAATGTCCAATCTAAACCTTCCCTGCCACAACTTGAGGTTATTTCTTCTAAATATGTCACTTGCTAGCTAGGAGAAAAGACCAACCTCCACCTCACTACAACCTCCTTTCAGGTACTTGTAGAGAGTGATAAGGTTACCCTGAGCCTCCTTTTCTCCAAGCTAAACAACCCCAGCTCCCTCATTTGCTCCTCGTGTTCTCCAGACCCTTCACCAACTTCATTTCCCTTCTCTAGACATGCTCCAGCACCTCAATATCTTTCTTGTGTGAGGGGCACAAACCTGAACACAGGATTTGAGGTGTGGCCTCACCAGTGCCAAGTACAGGGAGATGATCACTGCCCTGGTCCTGCTGGCTACATTATCTTTGATACAGGCCAGGATGACATTGACCTTCTTGCTTACCTGGGCACACCGCTGGCTCATGTTCAGTGGCAATCAACACCCCCAGGTCTTTTAGAGGCAGCTTTCCAGAAACTCGAGAAGGCTCTTTGCCTAAATTTTAAGTTTTAATTTTTAATTTAAAATTCCTGTAGGAACAATCTGCCTGCCCAGCCCTGTGGATGGGGGCCAGAGAGGGGGTCCCACAGGTATCTTTGTTTATTTTGCTGGGGTAAATTCTCTGAAAGTATTTATATTCCTCTGTGGCTGCGAAGTCTTTGACAGAATGAAAGTATTTGGATTCATGTCATCCAGGAATGCTTCGAATGTCATATTGCAGGGCATAGGCTTCACTGCATGCTATAACTTACAATGACGTTACGATTTTGGAAGCACTGTTCAATCTTGGAAAGGATTTACAGAGTTGTGGTTCAGCTCATAAGAGCTGTCTTCCTTGTTTCATTTTCAAATATTCTAAACTCCAGAAGAAAGCTGTCACTTCAGTAGATCAGCCTCAAAACCATGAAGGACAAAAGAGATTCAGTAGCTATGCAATAATAATCAAGGAAAGCAGTTTCCTACAACATTGTGTGAATAAAAAGGAAGAAAACAAAAAAGAGAGAGATTGTAAAAGCTTTTGAAAGAATTTCTGACAGATCAAGAAGGGAAAAAAGGGAAAATTAGGCTGCAAGTTCAAGAGGTTGCAATGCCACTTGTGTGGATATTTCTTGCTGAAGAATTGTAATTAATCATAGAAGCATAGAATTTAAGGGTTGGAATAGACCTTACAAATCATCTAGTCCCAACTCCCCCTGCCATGGGCAGGGACATCTCCTCTTTAGATCAGGTTGCACAAGGCCTCATCCGGCCTGGTCTTGAACACCGCCAGGGTAGGGGCAGCTACCATGCCCCTGGACAACCTGTTCCAATGTCTCAACAACATCACAGTAAAAAACATTTTTCTCTAATATCTAAATGAAACATCCCCTTCTTCAGTTTGAATCCATTACCCCTGCCATGGGCAGGGACATCTCCTCTTTAGATCAGGTTGCACAAGGCCTCATCCGGCCTGGTCTTGAACACCGCCAGGGTAGGGGCAGCTACCATGCCCCTGGACAACCTGTTCCAATGTCTCAACAACATCACAGTAAAAAACATTTTTCTCTAATATCTAAATGAAACATCCCCTTCTTCAGTTTGAATCCATTACCCCTTGCAGCTCCTAACATAACAGACCTCTCTGTCTCCCTTGTAGGCCCTTCAGATACTGAAAAGTTACTATGAGGTCTCCATGCAGTCTTCTCATCCACTGTCACTCCCAAGTCTTTCTCCTCACTGCTGCTTTCATTTACTTCCCCACCCAACCTGTAGCTGTGCCTGGGATTGCCATGGCCCAGATATAGGACTTTGCACTTCATTTTGTTAAACTTCATGAAGTTTGCATTGCCTCACTTCTCAAGCTTGTCAAGGTCTCTCTGGATGTCATCCCTTCCCTCCAGCATGTTGACTGCCCCACACAGCTTGGTGTCATCAGTGAACTTGCTGAGGGTGCACTCAATCCCACTGTCCATGTTGCCGACAAAGATGTTGAACAGTATCGGCCCCAGCACCAACCCCTGATGGACACCACTCGTCACTGGCCTCCACATGGACAATGAGCCACTGACAAGTCTCTGCATGTGACCATCCAGCCAGTTCTTTATCCACCAAGTGGTCCACCCATCAATCCATGTCTCTCCAATTTAGAGACAAGTATGTGGTGTGGGAGAGTGTCAAAGGCTTTGTCAAATCTGAACTCTGAACCTTTTGAAGTTCTTCTACCACTAATGCAAATGCAACTCTATTATAGGTGGGTAGCAGTTTGGTTTCAGCTAATGTATTCAAAGGTGTTCAGCAAAACTGACACATTCAAGTATATTATGTATCTATAATGGTGTGAACTGAATTTAAATGCCTTGGGGAGCCCCCTATGTGATGTGGATCTCAATGAATTCTATATCCAATAACCTCTTTTATTTCCTTGAAGTGTCATCATTTATTGGCAAAGTTTTGTCTCTTCCCTATTGTGCAGGTCATGCAGTAATTAATCTAGGCACTTTTAAGGTGGAGAACAGACACATTTCAGAAAGCTCAAGAGAACCTTCTTTAGTAGTATTCTGGGGAAAAAAATAAATCTTCAGTTAAAATATGTTGTTTTAAATAATAAGAAAAGCAAATTAATTCTAAGCATAGTGCTGCTGCCTTTAATGCCTTTCTTCTGGCATTCAAAAGAGAACTTTATTCATAAAAAGAATAAGAACTTTTCATCCACCTCAATTTTAACTGTAATAAAACATGTAATCTGGTTTTTTTGTTATTTGTTTTTTGTTTGTTTGTTTGTTTTCTTTGGGTTTTGTTATTGATTCGTAAACTTCCTTAATTTGACCACTCTTCTGCATGTCTTTATGAAGCTGTAGAAGGAAGGTTTAAGAAAGACTTTGAAATTTTCCACAGCTTTCACATCACACCATTTGAATCAATGGATTAAGACACATAAAATCCAAAAACCTTAAGTGACATGTAGATCAGATTTCACCCAAAGTTTTGATATGTTACTTTCATTCAAAGTTTTGATATGTTGCTCCTTTTCTGTAAAAATTATTTTAGCATCCTCTTCTTTCCGAGTGCAAGATGAAGTATTGCTTTTAGAGGTAAAGACTAACAAAAGAGTGAATAAAAGGGAACAAGTCACATTCCTTGTACATCTGGAATGCCAGGTGTGTACTTGAATAAATTTCCCAAGGCCTGAAATCCCTCAGACCTCATAACTGGTGGATGCTGTAGTGTTCCTTGAAGTAACCAGGCCAGAGCTATCTAAATGAGAAAAATTGTTGATAGATGAGTTTTAGTGACAGAGCAGAGGACTGGCAAGTCAGTAAAGGATACAGTATTTATGCTTGTCTCTACAGCAATTTTCTTCCAACATTCTTAAATTTCCTTACTTTACCCCTGAAGTGAACATGCAGTCTCTAGTTATAGAATGTCTCTAGTTAAAGAATAACTTTTATAATAATGAAATTAGATATAATGATTTAATATTACTATTTGTAAGAGAAGGATTATTAGTATTCCTAATTATGCCTTTCTCTATAATTCGATTCTGCCACTGCACAGAAGAGGGCTTTGTTAAAATTCTGCTAAGTTAATGCAACGTAAATTAAGAGAGCAATGTAAAGACTTGGAATTAAGTTCAGAGGTATAACTATCAATATCAGAAAAAAATAATGTGAACCATATTTGGATATATCTTGAAAAGTATTTGTGGGCTGTCCAAGCATGTATGCTACCAGACATTAGTCTAAGTGGTCTTCAGACTTTATACAGTGTATTTTTTCCTACTTACCAGTATATAATATGCTTAATTACCTTTGCAAATTATCAGTTAGTTCATTAAAGTCTGGATTTGTAAAATTCCGTGAATCAGGAATAAAAATAGGAATATAGAAAAAATAAATTTTGAAAATTATTTAATTTAAAAACAGACTAACATTTCATGATGATGTTTGGATTGTAATTACATTTATATTTTGCTAAATCATTTTTTTCTCAGGAAAAAAGAATTTACTAGTTGACTACTTTACTTGCCACTAATTCACTGTTTTATTCATATAGACACCAAACAAAAAAGTCTCATATTTTCTTCCAGCATTTTTTCTGACTGAGGAATTGCTGCACTGTATAAAACACCAAGACTTGCATAAAAATTCCTTTCTCTGTCTAAGAAGCATGTGTTTGCTACTGTGGTAAAAAATACAGTATTAGTAATACAATATCAATAAATAATTAGTCATTTATTTGTTTATGTGACTAAGAATCTTAATTCAGTTTCTGCTCAGAAGTTGTGCACCTGTTAAGGTCCAGATTCACATAGACTGCCACTCTGGGAGTAAGACATTGGCTGTTATGGATGCCTGCTGACTGTTGTACCATTATCTCAAAGGCAAATCAGAAGACGAGGAAATGCAAATTTCCCACTGAACTCTGCTTGGGTTTCAGAGACAAATATTACATCACACCCTAATTTCACAAGAAGTATCATAGAATGGTTTGGGTTTGAAGGGGCCTTAAAGATCATCTATTTTCAACCCCTTCCCACCACGGACAGGGGCACCTTACACTCGACCAGGTTGCCCCAAGCTCTATCCAATCTGGCCTAGAATATTTTGAGACACGAGGCAGCCACAACTTCTCTGGGCATCCAGTTCTAGTGTCTCACTACCCTCACAGTAAAGAATTTCTTCCTAATATCTAATCTAAACCTACTCTCTTTCAGTTTAAGGCTGTTATTGCTTGTCCTATCACTAAATGCCCTTGTAAAAAGTCCCTTTTCAGCTTTCTTTTAACCCCCTCTAGGTACTGAAAGGCTGCAGTAAGGTCTCCTCAGAGTGTTCTCTTCTCTAGGCTGAACAAATCCAAATCTTATTCAGATATAGGTTTTGATTTCCATACATGTCATCCCAACAGATTGTGAAAAAAAAGAAAAGTCTATATTCACATCTTGTTTTAATGGTTATTGACGGTCTAAACAAAGTTGATCTAGCACAAATTATCCACATGCACACTGTAACGGATATATTCAATCAGCACACATTGGACTATCCCTGTTTTACTAAAATAAAATACTGTCTTAGTGTTATCCCTCATGCCTCCTGTCTCTCTGTCATATACAATGTCATGACCTATATAAAACCTTTGACTGTTGGTGTCTGTTGTTTCAGTCTATTTAACATTCTCACTGTCAATATTAGGTATATTTCAGGCAGGAACTCAGTAGGAAATGGAGGATCCAATGACATATAATCAGGAAGAGAAAAGTGACCATTTCAATAAATCAGAAAAGTGGCTTCCTAAAAATTAGAGTAGACAAAACACATTTTGGAAGAATCATTGAGCTGCTGAAAACCCTGTAATCAAGTTCACATCTGTCATCCCCACATATTTTTGGGTGTACATGGTCTGGTCCCTTTCAGAATGGGAAAAGCTTCTTCAGAATCCCTGAGGAAGGAATACTGCCCAAGAGCAGCACACCAGTCATTCCTGACAGGATTACTTCTGATATATTGGTGAAAAAGATGGGAATCATGCCGAGGAGAGCAAGTGCTTGCTTGCTCAGAGGTTTTCTTAACATGAATATCAGGGAATTTTGTTCAGAATGGTCAGGTTTCTGCCCGTTGTTATGGCAACGCAAAAAGAATCTAACTGATCGAAACAGGATTGTGTGAGAGAAAGCAAAAGTCTGTAGACCATAATTTCCACTGAAAAACATATCAGTCGTATTTCAGCGCGTCTTTGCTTTGCAGAAAAGTCCGCTGAGGATGCACATGAGTTTCATGCATTGGGCTGTTCGAATATTTTGTATGCTGTTTTCTGGCAGACTCTTCATGTAACAATGAAACAGGTCTTTTGGGCTGAGATATTAACAAGTTATGCTTTGTACACATGTCTGGAAGCAGGGACTCATTTGATGTCCTGTATTTGCTACAGGCACTAGCTGTAAACATAAAATCCTGTAGTTCTGACAATACAGACATGTATTCTTATGTCATGGCTGTCTGTATCATGTGGTAAGTAAAAATAGGATCTACAGTTTTGTAAAGCTCCATAACAATTATACTAAAGATGCTAGTTATGAACTGTTGTGATGCAGAATGAAAAAATCTGATGTGACCAGCTCCCCTTTGCAAAGTCTTCACCATGGTGGATACTCATATGTCCAAAAGTATGTGCAATCACTTCCTTTTTCTCCTCATCTGCTGGGACCTCCCATGCCTTCCCCTGTAATCCTCTGCTCTGCAAGTATATTCATATTCCTATGCATCAGTTCCAAGGGTGGTACTGGTGAGGTAAGCAGGCTCTTGGGGCTGAGATAATTCTGGAAGCCTTTTCCTATTTTCAGTAGTTGACTTCTCATCATCTGTCCACTAAATGACTAGCCTCACCATCTTCCTCTCCTCTAAAGGGCATTCAAAATGCCAACTGATCAGACAATTTTCAATTAGAACCAGGACATGGCAGGTGAAGCTGCAAAAAAACCAGTAATAATAATCTTCATGCTATGTGGTACAAGAAACATATCCAAAATTAATAAAACAGTGGGATTTTTTAACTTCAACAATACACCCCAGTGTATGTAGGGAAGTCTGGTTGATGTGTTACCGTGTGATTGCCCTTGAAAGTAACACGCACAGTGAGGTTTAGCTATTTGTATTTGCAGGTAGCATTACACAGCATTTTGCAGTTTTCTGTGTTAGCCTTTATTCTTAGTTTATTGTGCTTACATCGTGACTTTCCAACACAGAAAACACTTTAGCCAGAAACAGAAACTTTTGTGGTCTGTGACTCCAAGCAGATTATATAGCACATAAGCATATTTGTGCAATGATAAAGATATTGGGGGAAATAAAAGCCAAAGATGTTGCTAGATTTCCACTTTTAATATTTGAAACACAGCACTGTTGTTCTGCATAAGTATATGTAAGCAAAATTGTCTAGCAATGTCAATTGTCACTGAAGTGACTGAACAGAGAAAATCCAAAACTTAAGATTTGACTTTTATTGATCTTGCAAAAAAACTATAAGGAATCTCATAATGAAAACCATTTTAATTTCTTTGCATGTTCTTTAGTGCCATTGGGAGTAGAAAGGAAGATTTTAAAAGTTAACCCTTCCCTTAACAGTTGTCCTTTAGTGTGTGTAATGCACTCCTTTATTACTAATTTGTATACTAAAAATGATGTTTGGTTTTGTTTTGACATGAGTAAGTTTTGATTTAATTATGCATGGAAATAGAAATACTTTCTCAGGCAATTTACCTTCTTATGTAAGATACACTACATGACTTTCAAAAAAAAATTAATCAAAACTGTATATGAGTCTTGAGCTGAACTAATGAAGCTGCTCATGAGTTTCTAGCAACATGACTGCATGACACTTTGATATTTGTGCTGCTCTGTTAACTTTTTTCACATGTTAATTACAAATGTCTAAAAACTATTCCAGAATAAACAGCAGTGCAGTATGAAGAAATGTTATCCTCCTTAGTATTCTAGTCTTAGAATACAGAACCCCCAGATACCAAGGCTATTCATAAATGCTTTTTTATTTCGAAGAGAAGGAAAGGCAAAATACGTGCACTGTCACTGTGGATATGTGTGAATAGGTATCCCACCCCTTCCAAACACTAATTATTCTTTCTTTGCCTCCACTGTTCATTTTCTTTCAGTCCAGACTCTTACAGGGCCACATGGATTGGGGACAGTTCCTTTCTTTTAGTGATATTTTGCTGTTGGGTCTGTTTTATATACCTCTATGGGTAGTGAAACCCCAAAAAGCTATGCGGTTAAGATTCGAGGGTGAGAATTTCTTTAGTGTTAATAAGAGTAAGGTCAATACCAGAGTTGTTTGGGTTTTTTTAATATTTAAGACATTTTTATATTAAGATCTATATTTAATACCATTTAGAAAGCTGGGTATAGTTTGCTAAACTGCAACCAAGTGTTTCCTGTGTAGTCTGTGTGAGAATTAATGCATTGTGCATAAGGTAAAGAGAATTTTACCAGACAGACAAATACTGTAGATGCATCTGAAAAAAATACCAAAAAACAGGGACTAGTTCTAATGAATTATTGATAATTTTGAGGTGTGCCTGGGTTCAGAGATATTACTGTAATTACTGCCACATAAACATTCTTCACGCACAGAGGGGAATACCAGGGCTGAGATAAACAAAACAGAAGTTTTTAATGACAGGATGTTTATTTTGTGTAAAAGCTAAATAAACAAATCCAGTAAAAAATGTTCAAAATATCTCATGCATTAGCATTAATATAATTACCTGTGTTTCTTTCATGACTGTTTATGAATTCTACTTCCTATGCATTGATAGTGAAACCTTTTCATGTCAAATGCAAACAGTCTTTTCAACATTTGTGTACCCAGAGCCTATAGTATCTTCCTTTCATACTTTTCCTTTTCTCTTCTTCCTTAGTCATCCCCTCTGGACTGTTGTTATCATCTCTGTTTTCTTTCTACTACTGATACTTCACCAACCCATTATCTCTATTATGACACTGTCTTTTATCCTGTGCATATCCTGTGAATTACATAGCTACATAATATTACCAGCATTTGTAGTAGTTGCTTACCATTTTTTGGCATTTTTTCTTGTGTCTGAACCAGTGGAAATGTCAACACTAGCTTCAAATCCAAAATATTTGAGGATGCTCTTTTAAACACATGAAAACAGAGATATTGTAGCGAGAAAATAATATCTAGATCATAGAATCTAGAACAACAGAATCAGTTGAACTCCTGATGAATCATTACTGTAAAGGAAGGTTCAGCTACTCTGATGTCTTGGCAGGGATCTTCTGGGTCAAAACCTATGTTTGTAAATTCAGTCTTGATTTGCCTCAAATTTTCACAATTTTGCATCAGGAGCCAGAATCTATATCTGGCACTACTCTATGAAACTGACCTCTGCAGGTAAATTATCCAGTCTTTTTATTTATTTCTTGTAAAATTTAAGTTGATGCTCTCTTTGTCTGAGGCAGTTATGCCAGGAAGTACTAGTGAGAGGTTGAAACAGTAGTAATGGCAATCTAGGCAGAACAGTAATTTCATTAGTAGCGATATTCTCTGCCCACAGGATTTCATATTTGTTCCAGACATCCTAAACTTTTTTAATTTGCTGCATCAGTGGGTCTAAATTGAAGTTATGTGCTCTTTTTTCCAAGACCTATGAGATCCACATACCTTAGCAAGAGTGTACATTGCCTGCATAAATTCAAACATTTGTATTCCCAATCTTGTTCAGTTAGATTTTATAGCATAATTTCCAACTTATTGTCCCTCATGTTTGACATTCCTTACTGATTTTTGTTTATCTTGATTACGGATTACCAGCAGAACCTGTTTGTACAAGTAATTTCTACATCTATTGTGTAACATTCATTTCTTAAAAAGAAAAAACTCTCCATAATTTGGAAGAAAAGGGTAACACAATAGTTTGATTTCAGTTTCCTTGGATTTTGATTAGGGTTTTGTGTAAACTGCCTATGTCTTGATATGTGAAAGCATGCATTGGCATTCATTAATGTAGCCTACTCTTTCCAGGCAATTTTTGCCATATAGCAACCAAAAAAACTATCTAGGGCTAATTCTTGTATGTACAAATGGCACAGTTTCAGGAATCATTGCAAAAATATCCTCAGACTTTTGCCATTTACTAATAAATCCTGAATGCTTTACATAGGTGTAAAAAACAATGGGTGTTAATAATCTTTTAATATTTTTAAACTTTGGAATTCACTAGCTAAACTGAATATAAGTGAGATGAGGTTTTGTTTCCATAAGAAGTATAATTTTACAGGTATCATATTTGCCTGGAATAAATAAAAGTAATGCAATAACTGGCAATCTAAGACTGAAGGTATTGGACAAAATCTGACTTAGAACATTGTTTACACAATATCTTACACAACCTATACATGTGCAACCTTTCTATTTCTCATACTCACTTATGATGCCAGAACTATTTATTCACTGAATGAAGCCCTATGTGCAATTCCCAGACAGTCCATTCTGATGGAGTAAAGACAATTTTTAGTGGTCATTATTAGGTAGAATATGCAACAAGTACTTTAGAAATGATATCTAGTATGTTTAAAATACTGGTTATTCACTTCCTAAGGTGGCTATTCTTCATTCTCTTAGATTTCTCACATTTTAACAAACATTCTGTTTTTTGAATGCAGTTCAAGGGAAAAAGCTCTCCCTGTAACATGCTTACTGATCACAATTTTTCTCAAGTAAATTCTAAACCATTAGAATAAAGCTCCATTCCTTTACATTGTCTGGCACTGCTGTATTTTAGATATTTCTCATTTCTCTGTTCTCTGTAATATAAACTTTTGTGGTGTCTCTCGCTTTCTCATTCTGTCCAGACACTCTTTTTGCATCTCTGAGTAATATAACATGACTAATCTCAAACTCTTTCTGACTGTTCCTTTTATTCTTCTGTTAATATGGTTTAAAAGTTCTTCTTCCTTGTTGCATGTTTATGTATCAATCAAAATGCTTTTAATTCCCTTGATACCTGCCGCCATAATAACTGAAATTTAAGATCACAAACAGCTCCTTTCTCAAAGAAAATAGAGTAGAAGTTCAAAAAGTGCACAGAAGGATTTTGGACATGGAATTACTACATTAAGAGGAGACCTAGATAAAGCTAGGACAGTGTTAATCCGCTTGTACTTTTTACATTATATGAACCGAGTAATTTAAAATATAAACAAACTCTGAGAATATCAGAGTTTTTGTGGGCTATTTTTTCTTATTAAATGTCGCATAATGTTAAATCCAAGGACAGGATTGTGGTTTTATTTAGTTCTATAAGACTGAGACTTACAACATGATGGTTGTTCTTAAAATATGTAGTGCCTATATTAAAAATAGGCTTATTTTCTGCAGTCCAATAAGATGAAATTGGGAAGTCTGCTATACCTCCAGCTGTAACCTGTACTGTGTGTTTGTTAACACTAAAAGGAGTCAAATGAAAAGGAACTTCAGAATGATGCTTGTAAGTGATAAAGCAATTCTTACCTATAATATTTTTTGGCTGCACTGAAAGAAGGGCTATTTTGTCACTGGCTTTAGCAGAGAGTTTTGGCCATTGTACCTTTTGTTATGCTACCAGTGAATTGATTAGTCCCTTACTGTTCTGCTTCCCTTACAGGTCTTCATGCATATATTTATTCTCTAGTGAAAGAGTGGGTTTCAGATAGGTCAGATAAATAGATGAAAGTGAAAAAACAGAACCCAACCTGACACTATCATCCCAAAAAAAACCCCACCACAAATTTCTGCTACCTTTGTATCTCCTACAACAGTTACATAAATACAGTCAGTGACTGCAAACCAATCCATAAAAGATTGCTCTATCCTGCTTCACAGAAGGTCACAGCAATTTTTTCTAGTTCTTTACACTGTATGCACTGTGGCTTTGAAAGACTTTGGTCTCAAAGCTAGTTGAATTTGTTCCTTTGCTTAGGAATGATATTAATACTGTTTTCAATTTTTTCTTAAGGCTCACTTCAATTAATTTCATAATGTAGTGAAGAGGAGAAAACCTACACAATGTATTTGAATTCAGTGTCTGTAAAAATTAAACTTTGAACCTGCATGTTTATGACATTCTGCAACTATTAAATTGTTAACTCCTTTTATGCTCCCTATTAGATTATAAGCAACTTCAGAAGTGAAATTAGTGCCGGAATAAGAAACAAAACCTGTGTAAATTCTGTGATAAGTTTTACTACTTTATCTCTTGTTTCTCTGATTTAAATAATTTGTTTTTCTCTGAATAATTGGTGCTTCCATTCAATCCCAGAATGTTCTGTGGCAAGATAAAACTTTATTGACATCTTGATTCAAACATATGAGAGTTATTTTGAATATGAATTAAAGATGAAATAGTAGGGCCATTTTGAGCCAGGTCTAAACATCAGGGAGAATGATTAGCATACTTACATTCTCTGACTAATGCTAAAAGCTTTTTCATACATGTGGTTGGTGTTGGTCAGGGCTGATGTTCACTAGAATACATTTAATGATTTAAGAATGCTTCTTCACAACATTGTGTAAAATCTAGAATTTGGAGAACACTGTTTTTTGTCCAAACAGAACTATCCAGATTTGTTTTGCTAGCAGTGAATGCAATGTAAGCAGCACTTTATTTCTGTACTAAGTTGGAGGCTCAGCTATGTTATAAATTCTTCTCTAGAGACTTTCTATAAGTGATCAGAACTCTGTGGGCTTTTCTAATAAAGTCACACCACTGCAACCTCTTGTACAGTGTGTGCCTCTTCCTTATTTTCCATTTCTTATAGCGCTACTCTTCCTAGGTAAAAGTATTACAACATGGCCCAACAGGAGCTGTTACTTGTATAAGAGACATTTGGTACAAAGTTCACAACAAATAAATCTTTCTCTGCCCTTTATTCTTTAAATAAATATTCAAGCAATGTATGTGTCCATAGGAAAAGGTGACAAGGCAGATAGAATCTGATCTGGTGTGGGCAAAGATTTTAATGTTTGATTTTGAATTTGTTAAACTTTGTTAGTGTGATACAGTCATTAATTCAAATGAGATAAAGATGAAAAATAATAATAAGATGCAAGTGCAAACTTTGACATGGTAAACCTCTGCATAAAGTGACTACTATAAACTGCATTAAATACTAATGAAGAAGAAAGAGTTTGGGGAAGAAAGAGTTTGGGTATCTGTTCAGTTTTGCAGAATAGGTGCTACCTTTTGTCCATGAATTTAATAGACTTCGCTATTGACACTGCACATATTCTCCCAAACCAATCAAGTGAAAAGGACTGGTTATCAGTCTTGTATTTCTAGATGTTGAATTACGCCAACTTATGCATCATGATAAGGTCATGGTCACACCACATGCGACTTAAGAAGGGAAAATAAAACTAGTTATGCCTTCAAGTGCCTGACCGAATCCCACCATTGACTTCTTCAGCCTTTAAAGCACTCCTTCAATTTTTATTTTCTGACTATGAAATGTCACTGTGTCACTTCACAGTAAGTGAATTGATTCTTAGTCCCACTGACTATTCTTATTGTACAGAATAGATATGCATGTGGAGTACTGCGTTGACTTGAGCAATCCTCTATTCAGTTTCTCTGTGCTCAGAACTTCTGGGTAATTTTCTTAGCTCTCGCAATAAAGAAAAACATTTGCAGATGGCTGCCTATTCTCCTCAAAATTATTTTGTTTGCATCCCATATTTTCTCAGGTCTGCACTGGTTTCTCATAATTGTTGACTCTTTGAAGTGAATTCCTTCATTGTTCTGATAGACTTAGGATGGTTTCATTACCAGAGTGCAATAGCCATCCTTATTAACAATCTTTCCTGTCCTCTATGCTTAGAGTGCAACTTAACTGTAAAGTGCATTTTACATACAGGCTGAGTGTAGAGGCCCAGAGAAGTTGCTGAGAAATGCTCATTAGGCCTCAGCCTTGGCAAAGTGCACTTGGACTAAGTCCTTCTTTAGCTTATCAGAAACACACTCTGTTCCCAGAACTAGTGCTGCCTAACGAGCTCCTGTTTTTTTAATAAGGGGCTAATGTCTATGTATCAAACATTGATAATTGGATGGCTGTGGAGCCAACCAAGGACTGTTGATATTAACATGCCATGAGAAAGAGTAAATTTAGGCTGGATATGGAAGGCCATGCGGAGATAGGGCAGCACCTGTCTGGGACAAACATCCTTGTTATAGTTCCTGGGGTTGAGAACAATTTATGGAATGTGAGAAACTTACCTTGGGGGTGGAGGAATCTGTCCATAAAAGGTACTCCTACTGAGCCCGTGGTAGCTGCACACCCTGAACCCTGGACACCTTGTCGCCAAGATCAATGCATATTAACTAGATCAACACTGAAGCCAGAATGAAGCTGGCATCAACATCCCAACAGCCAGAGTGATGCTGAAACCAGAACTAGTGATGTCTTTTTCCTTCTCCCTTTCCCTCTTTTCCTCTCTTCTTTCTTTTCTTTCATTACTTCCTTTAATGCATCTCTCCTTTTTTAATTTCTCTTTTCTCCTTCACCTGATGCCTTTATTCAAACCCCACTGCTGTGTGCTTTTATAGTAGGTCAGGAACTAATATACCAATTTTTGTGCTAAGTGTGCCATTTCCTAATAAACCTTTCTGATTGTTTATGGACCCTCTGACTCTTCTGTCATTCCTTTTGACCATGAGCATTTATGAATCTCAGGTGCTTCCCCCACTTAAGAGCAGGTTGTGGCACAGAGGCACATTTGGAAGGGGAATTGGGAAACAAGATTAACATGTAATAGAGTGCTAACTGGATTGAGGAAGATAAATGCTGGGAGTGACTCTGTCTTCCAAGCAATTGTTATGACATTGTTATATGAATGACCCTCTTGAACATGTCATCACAGACCAAGGTTACCAAAACCTGGAACAGCAGTGAAGCATCTGTGGGAGTTATGAAGTGGTATTACAACTATCTGTTCAACAGTTAGTTTTACTGCTGAGTTGAATGAAATACAAGAGATCTGGGTAGACTGTCACCAATACAGAAATGTGAGATGCATGTGTAATAGGGTATTTTTTTGGTGGTAGTTAAAGGATCATTCTCCTTTTTAAATTGTTTTTGTTTCTGAGCCAGGGCTGTCCATCTTATTGACTGTGAGCAACACTGTTACATGTTCCAAAATTAATTGTTGGAATGAAAACAAGGAAGGACAGAACAGAGCAGGAATCCAACCAACTTGGCTCAGCAGGTGTCAAGTGACAAGGGGAATCTGCACTTTTTCTGTACTTTTGTGCAGACATGTAATGATCTGCAGGTTCACTGAAAGTTTTAAGTCTTGTGCTTGAAAGAGAACACAGCTAAGTCTTGCCTCTTGGCCACTATTGGAGCAGAAACTCCGAGAGCAGAGGTGCTTGTGAAAAATCACACTAGATATTTTGGTCCTTGTGAACAGTTCTCTACTTTGCCACTGTAATGGTGAAACAAGAAGGTAGCAGCAAACACCTGCAGAGTTCTTCTGTAGTGAGAGTCACAGGTATGCTGACTACACAGCTCAGCTTGAGGGCATAACAGTGTGTGTTCTTTGGGATGTGTCTTAATGTTCGTCTGGGTCTAGACTGAAACTACATCAGAGGATGTTGACTAGACTTGACATTCCCTTCAGATGAGCAGTCCCATGATGTCCAATTATACTCTCAGACTCTGAGCCAGAGGGAATGATAAGGGAATTTGGCCTTCAGAATGCCTTTGAGGGTGAATATAAACTGCCTGAGTCAACGAGTGTTGAACATACTAATGCTAAAACTGGATTAATACTTTTTGGCTTTTCGATTTCTATCAAGAAAAACCTGATGAGTGACATTAAATATTGTAGAACATAGTGGTACACAGAGGCAAGGTAACTGAGGTTCTTGTTAATAGATCCCATGGGCTGGATTAAAGCGAAACAACACTGAATGACATTTGTTTCTATATATATATGGCAGGTGTATTTTAAAACAATTTGGTTGCAATGGAAAGGATGTATGTAGCCATTTTGGTTATTATCTATAGAAATGTAGCAATATAAAAGTATAAAAATAACACTTAAGACAATATATAAGGAAAAGAAAGAGAAAGGAAGGATAAGAGTAGAGAGTGGAGAGGAACGATAGCACCACCCACGGGTCCAGTAATGAGACTTGATTGTTGCAATTTAGTTGTCCCTTGGTCAAAGTAATGCTCACAGTCTTGATCCATTGAGGGTGAGGGAAGCCCAGGACACACAAAGTTCAATGGGTTAATATACATTCAGGTTCAGGAGGGTACATGCAGGTACCTCCTCTGTGGGTGGAGGGTTCTGATGCAACACTGTGGGTCATATGCAGTCCTCCGGTGGGAGGCCCCAGAAATGAGCCTGGAGGTGCTTCAGCAGTCCTTGATGGTTTATGACCCATTCTAAGACATGACTGCAGCTTCTCATGCCTGCCAGTTATGCCTTATCAGAAGGAATGAATACCTTCAGGTCTACATGTGAATGTCCTGATACCTCCCCCTTGGGGAAGTTTTACATCTGAGCCAGTTGTGTAAGGGAGAAAATTGGCATGAGAAAAAGCATTATCCCACTTCTCAGGATCTGCTTCTTGTAGGCCTTTTCCCTTATCTGGCTCAAACCCCAGCTTGTTGCTAAGCAAAGATCAGTTTGTCGTGGTCATTCTCCACGGCTGTTTTATGCAGATCAGAGGTTCCCCCACTACAAACCCCAAAACTCTCTTCCTCCCTGTTTTCAGCAAAGCACCCTGCTGCTTTTGCGTATGGTCCATTGTTTGAGCCATTAACCTTTAATGTTTCAGTCTCTCACACACAGTTTACCTGGAAAACCTAAAATCAATCCTTCACCAAATTGCTTTTATAAATAGCTGTTTCTGCTCATTAGTGGGTGAGAAATGGCTTCAGTTACATCCTTGTTTTGCTTTGCTTGTGTGCTCCACTTTTGCTTTCCATATTAAACTGTCTTCATCTAAGCTCATGAGTTTTCTAGCTTTTGCCCTTCTGATTCTCTTCCCCATCACGCTTGTGGGGGAATGGCTGCATGAGGTTTGATTGCTGCCTGGGGTTAAACTACAACAACTGTATATAATCCACCTGCAGCACTCATTGTTGACAATTATCCCTGAATATAGCAAGATTAACAGATGGATTACATATTTGCAATAGTATATACATCCTGCTATGATTTCTATTTAGGACATAAAAACTTAATGATTAAGGGTTTAGGACTCTAAATATTAAGGTTTATGCAAAATTCTTTCACAAGTATACATTGTATCATCTGTAAGCTTTGTTTCCAACCCTTGTACCTGATGTTGTTCTTGGGAATGTATATAGATTAAATATGGATGTGAAGAGGAAGTGCAGTAAAGAGATGCTAGCTACTGTAACTTTGAGAGACTTAGTTTGTAACAACACATCACTGTAAATATATTAATGCAAATTCAATTCAAGGCCAAGTCACTGTGAGGGGAAGGGTCTTCCATGACCTCTAAGTCTGTCTTCATTCCACTGGTCATGAGAACCTCACCCTGCTGCTCAGATCAACATAGACTTGTATAACCGAAAGAAATCCTGACCTCCAAGTGTAAAGCCACCTAAAATGTGAATTGTATTTGAGAAATATTTGCCTCTTTCAAATTGTTGTAATGATAATTTACAAAGAAACTATCAGTAATTCTGACACATTAGTGAGGTTTCTAAAATTGCAAAGTGTGGCTTAATGTATTTTTGTATCTACATATTGTTATATTAAAATATGATATACTTCCATATACGCTGCATTAGTTTTAACATATTCACTTTGTGAAAGCTGAAGATGGTACTTCAGTCAGCATTATTAGCTATATAATATTGAATAAATATAGAGCAGTGCTATAATTTTATGCTTTTAACTTTGATTTTGGGATACTCATACACATAACCATCCTGTTTGGGACCAATATTGGTATTCCTCATTCATGTCCCTTCTCTTATTCATAGATAGCAAGGATGGAGATAGCCCAGGATTTTTGACAATCAAGCCTTTTGTTTGATCTTTCATTTCACAAAGCACTGTGTGTGACTATTTTGGCAAAGAGAGGCAAGAATTGATTCTGTGCCTAGTCAGATATTTCATCAATCATAAGAAAAAGCACTTACATGGTCCTAAGTATGGAAAGAATGAACTGCAGTGTAAAACTTGAGTTGCCTGTTTCACATTCTTGTCCCAAGAGAAAGGTAACTGTGAGTAGTGTGTAAAATCAAAAAAATGATACATACTCTTGTTTCTCTCTTAAGCATTGGCCAAGTATATTGTTGCTTTTGTCAGTTTAGAGTGCGTTAAAGTTTATAATTACTCAGTGCTTCTCCTACTGAAAACGCTTTGAATTGCTTCATTTAATCATAATTCAAAATGTCTGAGGATTTATTTTTACACATATACACACAAAACCAAAGATGTATTTCTCCCTTTACTAAAAAGAAAAAATTAAGAAAATGCAAAAAAAAAATTTAAAGAAAGATCTTAGAAAGAAAGGTTAAAAATATAAGAGCAATGTGCACAAATACATCTGACATGCAGTCACTTTCTCCCTCTCTGGCTGCATAAAAATGAATAGTTGCAAAGAATAAAATCCTGAATTTTAAAATACTCAACTAAGCTCCCCAACAAGCACAAAATTGTAAATCCAGGCAAAAGCTATGTGATGATAAAGATGTTGAACTTTAAATGACCAAGACCATGTCCAATACCTATGAAAATTGCCCATTTATAGGAAATGCATTTAAATTGGCTTTGTCCATTCCAAATACAGGGAAATGGTAGCTGAAGGAGCATAATTATGTTAAAATGTTTCAAGAAGGCTGACAGTCTTTCATGAAGCCTAATCAGTACATTGGCTGTATCTATGGGCATAGAATGGTCAGGAGCAATCTACTGAACTGCTAGTCCTCAATTATCATCATCTTCGACTTGTTGCCTCAGTATATGCAGTATTCCAGGGTCAGTGCTTATGCAATCTAGATTACCATGTGACTAACCATCCTTGGGGACATTCAAATACAATTTTTATTGTCTTTTCACATCCTTTTACACAATTTTAGTAGTTAAGCAATACAAAAGATTCTGCCACAGGATGATCTACATTAAAACCTTTACTACAGTTTCAGGTTGTTTGATTTTTTGATGTCAGACTTTTATTTCATTTGTGATTGGCACCATTAGGTCTAAAGAAATACTTCGGTTCTCAGCAGTATTAGAGGCATGTGGTTATGTTCTTAATTGTATTTTTTGGCATATTCAGTTTAGAAAAAAAACTATTTTAAACACTGTTGTAAAACTACAGAGCAGAATTGCATTATTAGGCTTTGTAGATGTGTACTATACAGAGTACAGTGTTTACTTTTATATCTCTAATTGATTTTTTCCTTGTCTTCAATAATTTTCTTATTCCAGCATACGTTTAACATAATTACTGGTCCACTTTCCCTGATTTCTTGATTTTATTTCCATAGGATACAATTCCACAAAGCTAATATTATCCCTTTTAAAAGAAAAATTTAATCAAGCAAATATGCTACCCATGTTTTCTTAGAGTTTAATATACAGGTAAAATAATGTTCTGCTACAAATTTTTTTTTTCTTTCTTTTTCCCCAGCATCACATCTTTTTCTAGTGTGAACAATTAAAAACTGCCAATCTCCCTTATTTCTATATTTCCACTTCGTAGTATTTGATTTCACATCCTACTCTGTAAATTCTCATTTCATCAGTCAAGTTCTTGACATTTTATGGCACAAATATTTATGAAGCTACTTTTAGAACACACTAAGTCTCATGATAGCAATGGGCACAGCCAGAACCCCCTGATTACTCTTTAGATCAATATGAGTGCTATTCCTGTTCTTAGTATCTCTCCTTATATACTGGTATAGGATAAACTGTTGCCATAGTTTTGTTTACCACCCTCTCTGTAAGAAAAATTGATAGGATTAATTTCAGCCACTTTCTCACTCTTCTACTCAGTTCTTTTTCTTTACAGTTCCACTTATCATCTGCACCAGCCTCAAATCACAAAGAAATACAATGCCAACTGCTGTCAGAGAGTACATCTGCTAGTTCTGTGCCTCAATATATATGCATGTAATTTAAATAACACCTGTCCTGGATTTATCTGTTGATTTCATTATCTTATTTCCTTTGGACTCTTCCCTGAAGGATCAAATGAATGCAACTGAAAACCATCTGAGCCATCATTTTGCTGAGGTGTTCAACTGTGCTTCATCCGCTGCACTGGGGAACCTTTAAGTGTCATTTGTTGTGGTTTGAAGGAAGATTACTGCATGTTTTTTTCTACTCCTCATTGTTTCCCACCTAACTTCTGTAGTTCATATCCTTGCCTCTGATACACAGCACAGTCTTGTAACATCTAGTTCCTCTGCAATATAGGTGGTTTATTCCACTTAGCGAAGAGTACCAAGCCACACAGACTCCTCTTGTTGCAGCAGTTCTTGAGTCATCTATTGTTCTTCCATCTTTAAAGCCTGTCAGGTCTCTAAATAAGCTTATGAGATTGTAAAGATAATTGTTTTTCAGAAACCTGATATGAGCGTTTGACCAACAGAGGAATTAAGGTCTGATAATTCTTACAGTGATTGGTGGGATGTCTAGGAAAATGAACTCCAGTATACTGAAATAACAATTCAACAGAATTTTACATTTCTTTCCTGTATTTTTTCTCAATGTAAGAAAAATTAACTGCAGTAAAGAAAATACCAAAAGATTCTTTTGGTTTGTTTTGAAATTTGTTCTTATGGATGAGTTTATAAATATAATTAATGCATAGAAATAATTTTTAGGAAGTATACAGTCCATCTTCTGTATATCAAACCATTGTAGCAAACAAATTTTATGTTACTGTCCTGGGTTGCAATGGTATGT
>NW_008675694.1:0-222 GCF_000695815.1 Acanthisitta chloris
TTCTCACTCCCACAGCAAAGCTCAGGATGTGAGGACAGTGTCTGGTACAATCTCTGTGCTGTGCCAAGACAAAGCAAGAAGGGAGAGAAAGAACAGCACATCCCAGGGACATCCCAGGCTCTGTGAACTTGGCTCAGTGAGAAATGCTCAGGAAAGGTGATTTCCCTGACACAATTCCCTTCTGGCAGAAATGCTCTGTGTGCTGGAGCCTCACAGATCACG
>NW_008675695.1:0-532 GCF_000695815.1 Acanthisitta chloris
GGGGACAGCTCTGGGGGTTGAACAGCTCTGGGGGCACAGGGACAGCTCTGGGGGCACAGGGACAGCTCTGAGGGTGGGACAGCTCTGAGGGTAGAACAGCTCTGTGGGCACAGACACAGCCCCAGGGGCAGAATCACCTCTGCCCATCGCTCAGCCCTGCTCACTGCTGCTCTCCCCCCCAGGGGACGTTCAGGGGCAGGGTCAGGCCCTGGAGGGTCTGGGCACAGCCTGGTGCCACCTGGGCCACCCCCAGAGAGGTGTCAGGCACTTCCAGGAGGCTCTGGCTTTGCTCTCCCAGTGCCAGGTAAGGCACAGTGCCCTGTGTGGGACCCGAGCCAGCCCTGGGGCATGGCACAGACTCTGCCCATCCCTCTCTGGCACAGGACACCCCCAGAGCTGCCCGGGACAGGCTGGTGCAGAAGTTGAGAGATGCCATCGAGCTCCAGATGTGTCTCCAGAGCCACCTCTGCCCACGGGGGGGATGTGTGCCCACCCCAGCCCTGGTGAGCAGCATCCCCTGGGCACACTGGGC
>NW_008675696.1:0-4753 GCF_000695815.1 Acanthisitta chloris
CCGTAGGTCCGACCGCGTGCCTTGGTTACCTGTCCCCAAACACTCCCAGCTTTCTCCTGCCTGGCTTTATTGGAGACCGGGGCCGGTGGCAGCGGAAAAAAAATGACATCGTGGCGCTCGAGGGAGCCAGGGGGGATGCGTGCGGGACCCCTGCCCCGGGCTGTGCTGGGCGAGCACCCCCAGGCACACGCTGCTGCCTGAAGGAAACCCGTGCCGGGGGCCTGGAGTGAGATGGGAGCTGAGTGACCTTCTGGTCTGTAGAGACAGTTTCTGTCTGCTAGGATTGAGGCATCTTCCCCGGACAGCAATGGGGAAATTGGAGCTGCTGTGTGAGTTTTTGGCGAGTGCTGCATGTCCAGCCAGTGACTCCTGCATTACCACCCCTTGCTCTACATCTCCCTGACAAGAGGTACAGCTAGGTGGGGATCAGCCTGTTCTCTCAGGCAACTAGTGACAGGACAAGAGGAAATGTTCTCAAGCTGTGTCAGAGAGGTTCAGGTTGGACATCAGGAAGAATTTTCTTCATGGAAAGGGTTGTCAGGCATGAGAAGGGGACATCCAGGGAGGCAGTGACATCCCTGGAAATGTTGAAGAAATGACTGGACCTGGTACTTAGTGCTCAGGTCTAGTTGACAAGGTGGTGATTGGTCACAGGTTGGACTTGATGATCTTGGAGGTCTTTTCCGACCTAATGAATCTGTGATTCTATGATTCTGTAATTGTATTTCAGTTTGTAACAAATGTGTAACAATCTTGTGTGTTTGCTTTGTACCTCATCAGAGTCTGAACTTTGGCCTGAGCTCCTCCTTGGGCATAGTATTAACCATGTTCTCACTGGGTCTATAAAACCCAATGAAAGAGGAAAAATAATGGGCTTGAAGTAATAAATGCTTGAAAATGAACCTGTGCTTACATGTGGGGCTGAACAGCAGTTCTGCTTAAATGAAAAGGACTCTTAGGATGTAGTACTTCATTGAGCCTCTACTGTTGAAGGAGTGTTTTCAGCTCTACCAAATCCTTTTGAAAGGGGACTTAAAGTTACAATAATCTGAGAACATTGACACTAAAGCACCTTGGGAGCTTTAAGGTACTGTATAATATTTTAAGTCTTATTATGCAGATTGGAAACTGTCAGGGACTTGGCAAACAAAGAATAGAGATGCCTGTGCAGTAAGAATTTGTGTGAGGCACAGCAGGGGTTGGCAAATGCAAAGATGAGGTTTTGAACAGTTAAAATTCTTGAAACAGACTTATTCTTATGGCTTCATATTGCTTAGTATCTTTCAAAGGTACCAACATAAAATCCTCCAGCCTGAGTCAAAAGCCTGTCATTGGAAGCACTGGATGTTCCTTGACTCTAAGAGGAAGGACTGGGGAAAAAAAAGAGAAAACTCAAACCACTGTCAAGAGAGTCCAGTTGTTCTTGTATTTCAGGACAGCATGGTGAGCTGACACCAGTCAGGGTTAACCCACAGCAGTCTGCTTGTAGAGGTGTACAGGACTTTACTTTCTGACTGTTGCCACTATCACATCTAGAAATACCCAACTTAGTTTTAAATCAGACACTGAAAGCTGTGCAAGTGTGGTAGCACAGAGTCTGGGGCAGAGCAAATTGCTGGTGGAGTTACACTGTGGGCCAGAGGAACTAGGTTTGTGTATATCTGCTGACACAAACCCTGAAAAGAAGTCTGCCTCTTAACGAGATTTTGCAGCCCTGTGAAGTGACTCATTTAGGCTAAATGACTTTAAAGAACATACTGTTTGGGCTTCAGTTTATGTGCTCTACTGTATCTTTGAATTTTCATCTTAGGGAATTACTGCTCCCTGCTGCCTGTTCTACAGCTCTGTAGTTCTCCAGGGAGGCTGGTTTCAACTGGGATGTGAATTTTTATATTTCAGCATCAAGGCAGCTTTGCTTCTGGGATAGTTATGTTCCAGTAGATTATGATCTGAAACCTAATGTCCATTTCCTGAAGGAACATGCTGAAGTTTTTCACATCTATCCAGGACAAGAGATGAGGGGAGTTGTAGGTGCTGTTAAAGAGGTTAACTGGAAGATTAACCCTCCCAAAAATACAGAAATGTGAATAGAGATACATAATTTACTTTAAAAATGGAATAGAATTCAAATAAGATAATTACTCATTGTTCAACTGAGTCTAAAACATGAACAATCTTCAATTAAGCCCTGTCTGTATTTAGTCACACCAGGCCCTCGGGTTTTGTTAATACCTACATACATCGCTTGGACAATGTGTATTTAAGCTTACATGTGTAGTAGGAAGAAGAAATTGGGCTGTTGGTAGTTGGAAAAATTTCTTAATTGCTCTCTGGATTTATTCCCACCCTTCGATCATTTTGTCAATTGCAATGGTAAACTCAGATTTATTAATTCATTGTAAGGTCTAAAGATATTTAAGAAATAAGAAGTAGGAAGCTAGGAAAGAGCAAAACTGGCAAGAAAAATGGTGCCTAGCACAGGAAAAAGTAAAAATATTAAGATGAAGTCCTTATATACAGTTTGCATAACATAGCTATTAAACACATTCCCTTGTCCTTAGCCTGTATTTTGACAAAGGTTATTCTCAGTCTTCAAATAGCATTCAGTTTACTTCAACAGTTGTGTTTTGCGTGTGCAGTATTTATGACATTTTGTGGGTGGAAAGGTATGAAAATTGGAAATAACTCAGAAGACAATGCTTTTCCTGATTATTTTTTGTCAATTTATCTCTGCACTGTATTACCAAAAGGTATTTTATTGCAGAAAGAATTAATGGCAACATTCAGAGCTATACGATAAGAGACTCAACTTGCACATCTCAGAATTAAGTTAGCCTGGATGCAGCTTTTGCTTTATAAAATGTATTTGTTTCTGTGGAGCTCTGCTTTGGTAGAGTAACCTCAAGTGCTGCTTCTTTTTCTTCCAGACCCTCATGCCAGTTGAATTTTATGAACAGTTGTTTCAGTTCAGTTTGGCTTTGTAAGTGGAAGTTTTACTTTGTTGTCATGAGTCCCCACCTAGAACACTGCACACAGTTCTGGTGCCCTCAACATAAGAAGGACACAGAACTGTTGGAGCAAGTCCAGAGGAGGCCACGAAGTTGCTAAGAGGACTGGAGCATCTCCCCTATGAGGACAGGCTGAGGGACTTGGGGCTGTTCAGCCTGGAGAAGAAAAGACTGCGTGGAGACCTCAGAGCAACTTTTCAATATCTGAAGGGCCTTTCCCCTTGGGGCCCAAGGGAGCCAGAGAGGGACTCTGTGTTAGGAAGTGCAGTGATAGAACAAGGGGCAATGGGTTCAAACTGAAGGAGGGAAAGTCCAGGTTGGATGTGAGAAAAAGGTTTTTTACTCTAAGAGTGGTGAGACACTGGCACAGGTTGCCCAGGGATGTGGTAGGGGCCCTGACCCTGGCAGTATTCAAGGCCAGGCTGGATGAAGCCTTGAGCAACCTGCTCTGGTGAGGAGGTGTCCCTGCCCATGGCAGGGGGTTGCGACTAGCTGATCTGTAAGGTCCATTCCAACCCTTAAATTCTATGATTCTATGATTATTCAGCTTCTTTCAGGACTAGGCACCCAGAACAGAGCACACAATCACTGGTGGGTCTGAAAGGTTATATTAGGCTTGGAATGCAATTTGGGTTGGATTCTACAAAATGAATTAGCAAAGTATTGTTAACATGATTGTTCCTCATCTTTTATGAGAGCCCCTGAACGCAGCATAATTGTGAGATGGAATAAAAGGGTATCCACATTGGTGGTCCCAGTTCTGTGCTGGAGTACAAACACCAGTGGTGACGAAGTTGCCTTGACACTTGCATGTGGTGTCTGAGTAACAAGGCCCCACATACTTTTTTTATTTTTGCAGTATTTCCTGGAAATGTGTCGACCATATAATTTACGTGTGAGCTGCTCAAGTAACAATAACAGATGTGTCATAGCACTCTGTGCAGAAGAGTAGACAAATCCTGAATGCCCATGTACTTCCTCTCCCCTTGCCAATAGTTATGCCATCCCCGTGATTTCTACTGGGAACAGGAACAGTGCTTGGCCCATAACAGTGTATGGTGCTCATATCTTTTTTCCAGTCCTTTATTTATGGTTTCTGTGTATTCAAAACTTTGGAGATAAAACTTCAACCCTTGTTCTAGTCTGAAGGTTGTTTGTCCATTAGGCACATCCTGGGCACCCTTTGTTAGGGTGCGTTGTTTTAGGACATCTTATCCTTTTGATTGTGCCTGTAGAAAACAAACCAAATAGCAGATAAAATTGTGCACCATGGCTTATTCAAGACGCTGAAATGTTAACTGACTCTCCTTCTTCTTTACCACTGTTGTCTCCTGAGAATGTTTTATCTTTGATGCCTACCCTGATTTTGGTAGCTGGTTTTTGATACTTGCCTGTTGTAATGCAACTTTCAGTTTGTAGCATCTAGACTGATGTATTTCCTATAAAATTATTTTCCAGTGCTTGTTCATTTTTCCCTCATTCATACTATTCAGTAACTTCATTTTGGGAACGTGGTATCCCATTGTAGGTCTTCCTCACAGAAGCATCCTCTAGCTTGCCCAATAACATAGAATCATAGAATTTTAGGTGTTGGAATGGACCTTACAGATCATCTAGTCCCAACCCCCTGCCCTGGGCAGGGACACCTCCTCACCAGAGCAGGTTGCTCAAGGCTTCATCCAGCCTGGCCTTGAACACTGCCAGGGTCAGGGCACCTACCATGTCCTCCCTGGGCAACCTGTGCC
>NW_008675697.1:0-970 GCF_000695815.1 Acanthisitta chloris
CGTTACGTGATATCTCACATTCTCAACCATTTGCTTTATTGCAGGAACTCATTTTCCTCTTGGACTCTCGCCCTCACCCCTATTTTGTTTTCTGTAAAATGAATCCTCGTTGTGCAGCAGGAAGGGGGAGATGTGGGGATTGGCCTGGCTGATCCCAGAAGGACTCCAGCATGTCTCAGCTGGGCAGGGGAGATTTGTGGCCGAAAGCTGTGGGAGGAGTAGGCATGGAGATGGGAAGGTTAAACAGAAAGTGCCTAGTGCTGGCTCACCAGGCACGAGTTGGGATGTTGCTGGGGTAGAAGACACGAACTGATTGTTGTGCTTTAGGTTCACCAATCAGTGCACACCTAATGTATAGAATAAGCCAATGGGCAGAGAACATGCGAAGCCAAAAAACTACAAGTCCCTGTGGAGAACTACAACAGGACATCTTGCTTGCATGGAGCTGCATCCCCTCTCTCCATCATGACACTGCAAAGCCTCATCTCCTTCTGTCTGAAAGGCACAGCTCTCAGGGCTGTGGCAGGAGCGTGGAGGGTGCTGTGCCCACCTCAGCTGCCTTGCCAAGGGGCAGGAACATTGCTGTCACCAACTGTCACCACACCATGACACCTCATTTGTTACTCCTCTCTGCTTCAGCCACAAGGGAATGGCACAAAGACAGAGGAGGAAAAAAGCCTTTTGCCAGCAGAGTCTGTGAGAGGGAGACTGAAAGGGAGATTTGGGAAGGGCAGAAGAGGCACCTTGTGTCCTTCTCTCTCTCTTCTCATGGCACAAAGGCTGGAAAAGCAGCAGCTAAATCTTTGCCATCTAATCCCAAGGGATGAGGGCACAGAGCTGATGCTTTCATCATCCAGCACCACTGGAATTCAAGCACTGTGTGATCAAGACCAGGTTGGATGGGGCTTGGAACAACCTGGGCTGGTGGAAGGTGTCGCTGCCCAGGGCAGGGGGTGGGGAAAACTTCTGC
>NW_008675697.1:1135-15316 GCF_000695815.1 Acanthisitta chloris
CCTCAGCCTGTCCTCATAGGGGAGATGCTCCAGTGCTCTTAGCAACTTCATGACCTCCTCTAGACTTGCTCCAACAGTTCCAAGTTCTCCTTATGTTGGGGACACCAGAACGGTGTGCAGGATCCCAGGTGGGTCTCAGCACAGCAGAGGGGCAGAATCACCTCCCTTGCCCTGCTGCCCACACTCCTGTGGCTGCAGCCAGGACATGGTGGTGGAAGAGGCAGGAGATGGGACAGAACTGAGCTCCTTCCCACAGCAGCCAAGCCCCGTGGAGGTCTGCCCTGCTCCCCCGTTCCCAGCTCTGAGCACAGTGCTCTCCATCACTCCCCGAGGAGCAGAAGGTGTTATCACAAACCACATTAAGAATTGCTGCTATTTTTAGTTAAGCATATTGCATTTGCATACTAAATCTGAGGGGCCATATGTCTCAATGTATATTATTAAAAAGCTTCTTACATAATATACAGGCCAGGAAAAAGCAGCAGGACTCCAGCAAGCCAAACCCAGGGCTGGGAAAGAGCTTTTGCTGGATAGGCAGGAGCCAGGGAATAAATATTTCAGCTCTTTGCTTCTCTCCTATTAAGCTTAAGCTTTAACCATAGAATTTTAGGGGTTGGAATGGAGCTCAGAGATCATCCAGCCCCAACCCCATCCCTGGGCAGAGACACCTCCCACCAGAGCAGGTTGCTCAAGGCTTCATCCATGCAATCATTGATGTGGGGGAACAAGTGTCTCCTAACGTGTTTTCC
Organism: Acanthisitta chloris; assembly: GCF_000695815.1. Lineage (NCBI taxonomy): Eukaryota > Metazoa > Chordata > Aves > Passeriformes > Acanthisittidae > Acanthisitta > Acanthisitta chloris. The sequence continues at coordinate 1,885 of NW_008675697.1, forward strand.
TGGCAGGGTCATGCCATGGATGCTTGTGGTGGGTTTTGCAGGGATGCTCCTGCCAGGCTTTGCTCTGCTTTGTGGTGGGGAAGGAATATCCATTCCCTTCCCATCTCAGCATCCTTTGGGCATCACATGTGAGGGGTGACCGAGGCAGGGAGGGGATCTGGAGCCACCCTGGGATCTCCTCCATCCCTTCCAGCTGCTGCAGGGACATCCCTCCAGAGCAGCCTTACACTTCCCAGCAATACAGAGGGAGGAAGGGAGAGCTATTCCCTGCAGAGGAGGAATATTCCCAACATCCCAACGGGGCATGCTGCCCCGAGGCCACCCATCTGGTTCTCCTCTCCTCCACGAGGACAGGAGGGATTCCAAATCCAATGGAATGGGAAAGGACAGGTTTGAAAGGCACAGAGGCAGTTCCTGCCCATCCCTCCCCCACTCCAGGAGCTTTGCTGCTTCCCTCAGAACATCCTGAAATATTAAACGGTGAAAGCTGCTGCTAATTCTGGCTGGTGGCAGAGCCAGATGGGAGCACACTGCCCAGGGCTCAGGCTCTGCTGCTGCCCCTTTTGGGGGCAGGGATGGAGGGATGGAGGGGACCAGGAAGTCTCAGAGGCTAAGCCCAATAGTCCAACAAGCTTTAGCCATTGAGGAAAAGGAAATCATAAACTTATGGAGTGGTTTGGGTTGGGAGGGACCTCGTCCATCAGCCCCTCTGGTCCCCAAGAGGAGCTCAATGCTGAGGTCCTGCCCATGAGCTGACCATCCTAGTGCAATCAGCACATGATGCTGAGAGCTCACACCAGTCCAGGAGCACCAGTAGATAACCAGGAATAGCTCCCATCTTGCAAGGGCAAACCTTCCCTCTGGAGCCAAGCTCATGCCTTCCCATCTCTCCAGCCACTCTAATGAATAATAACCTCTTACAACTATTTATCATCTCCTGGTCGTGTTCCAGGACACATTGCTGGAGGCTAGAACACAAGTCCATGCAGGGAGGAGGATCTGCTGCCAGAGCAGAGCTCCAGCACTGCTCCCATTCCCTCCTGCATCCCTTTGGAAGGCAAGTGCAGGCTGGATGGGAAAGCTTTGGAGTGAGAATGCAATGAGATCACCTCAGTGCTGGTACAAGGACGTGTGAAGACAGGCAGAGAGGTTTCAGCACTTGGAGAAGTCCTGACTCCTGCCCTGCCTGAATGGCTCTGACAGCTGTGCTTGTGTGGATTTAATTTGCATCAGCTATAAATGTCAGTGTTGGGAGTGATGTAATTGCAAAGCTCTTTGGTGAACTCAACAGCTAAGTAAACACTTCTTTTAACGGCACAGGCCTCGCTGCAGACACAGTTGATGATTGCAAAATGCCAGGGAAGAGCCACTTTGTGTGAGGGGAAAAAGATCTCCAGGCTTTCAGTCACATGGGGAAATGCTTTGGCTTCTATATTGCCTTGAGATTTCACAGTGTTGTCAAGTAAGGACCAAGATAGTCCTGAAATCAACAGGTGAGTTTCTGGAGGTGGGGAAGAAGTGGGAAAAGAAGATTAGGAAATCTCTTTGCCATGCTCTGAGTCAGGATAAGGGGTGGAAGTCTTGGTTCTGCATCCAAAACAAGGATCCAGCAGCATGGGGGGCAGGAGATCTTAGAGGGATTTAGGGTTTTCTACATGGAAAAGTTATTCCATGTTTCCTTAGTAAACTGCCCAGGGAGGCACTGGATGCTCCAGGGTGGTGCCCAGGGAGGCTGTGGCTGCCCCAACCCTGGCAGTGTTCAAAGGTTGGATGAACCTTGAGCAACCTGCTCTGGTGGGACATGTCCCTGCCCAGGGATGGGGTTGGGGCTGGAGGATCTCTGAGCTCCATCCCAACCCCTAAAACTCTAGGGTTCTATGAAATATTGCACCGGTTCTGGTCAGCAGAGCCTGCTGATGGAGCCAGGGAAAGGAGCACAGCAAAGGAGCTGGGATGGGAAGAGGAGCAGGGAAGGCAGCACTTGGGAGGAGTCCAACACAGCTTGGGTTGTGTATCGTCTGGCGAGAGGAAGGCTCCGAATCCTCTCTATAAATACACCCAAGGCAAACAGCAGACGGAGCTCAGCGATTCCCACGGGGAAAATAGTGGGGAAAAACAAAAAGGAATCCACATTGGAAGAGGTTGCCCAGAGAAGCTGTGGCTGCCCCATCCCTGGGAGTGTTCCAGGCCAGGTTGGATGGAGCTTGGAGCAACTGGGCTACTGGAAGTTGTCCCTCCATGGCAGGGGGTGGAACAGGATGTGTTGCTTTTATCACTTTGCAGCTCTCATGAGTTCAGTGCTAACCTGAATCGCCTGAACAATGCTCAATTATTGGGTTTACAACTGAAATATTTCTGGGAGCCCTTTGACATCACACAGACACCTGTGGGGCTCTTACACAGGTAAATATGAGCTCTGAAGGATATCCTGACGTGAGGATGAATCGTTGCAGCTCCTGGGACGAAGCACAACAAACTGCTGTGTGATGTTAAAATGTGCCAATTGCTCCCTTGGGAACATGCTTGGATGAGCTTGGAGCGTGAGAAATGAATCTCAATCAAGACATCACTGGAATAAACAGTTTCTTGCCATTTTTCCCCCTCAGGAATCAGCTCTGACATCCCTTGTGATGTGGCTACACCATGGAGCTGCTCCAGCCCCAGTCTGGAATTAGAGTCAGTGTCATAGGATGTGAAGGAGTTGGGATGGAGCTTAGAGATCATCCAGCCCCAACCCTGGGCAGGGACACCTCCCACCAGAGCAGGTTACTCAAGGGTCAACCAACCTGGAATGAACACTGCCAGGGTTGGGGCAGCCACAGCCTCCATTTCTTCCCAGCTTAGTCCTTCCCACACCTGAAGACTTCTCAGGGTTTCTCCTTCATGCCCTCAAACCAGACAGAGACAACTCCTTCCCCAGTACAACCACCTCAAGTGAAGCCCAGAGCTGCTGCAGGTCACAGCAAAGACCTCAGGTGCCACCACCATGTCATGCCAACACCTGAGCTCTGGCACAGACACAGCAGAGCTGACAAAGACCTTCAAACACTCCAGGTTTTTTCTCCCTTTCTATCTTTCCTCCACACATCCAACCCTCAGGGGCCTAGTGAACACCATGCCCTGCTCACAGGCTGCCAGAGGAGCTCTGACTCCTTCCTGCCCTCCTTTTCACCTCCAGAAAAGCTGAATAATTCATCACAACTTGCTTTTTTTCCCCCTCTCCTCTTCTGCTGAGACAGCCCTTCCCTGCTCTCCAGCCACCCTGGAGCTGCTCCAGATGCTCTTTGCCACCTGGGAGTGCTCTGAGCACTTGGTGTTACTGCAAGGAGGCACAGACCCCCAGAGCCAGCTGTGCTCCTGCACAGAGGTGCTCAGCACAGAGCATTGGCTGTTCTGTCTTGGGAATAAGCAAGGAGAGAGCCACAACACTGAACATTTGGTGGGGAGGAGATGAGACGAGCTAAGAAGTCCATCAAGAGTTGCAGGAGCAACTCCTGCACATTGCCTGAGCACTGAGGTTCTTTCCTCCACAAAATCCTGTGTTCTCTCATAAAAGACATTTTATTTGCTCCATATCTCAGGCAAGACAGATTATCTGTCCCTTCAGAGGAAATTATTTGCTCCTTCTGAGCAGATTATTTGTCCCTTCAGAGCACATTATGTGTTCCTTCCTAGCTGGCCAAAGCAATGATGTTTTGAAGAGAAGCCTGTCAGGTCCTACTCAGGCTGCTCAGCACAAGTGAAACACTTCCAGAGCATGGAAAAGAGGGGGAAAAACCTTTCCCCACCATCCTCAGCTCAGGTACTACAGCAATGGACCTCAGGTAGCCCTGGGAGGTCTCAAGCACCAAGCACAGCCTGTGGTGCTATGGGCTGGACAAAGCAGGAGCAAAGTGATGATCCCTGAGCCAAAGAGATTAATCCAATTACATTTAATTAGTGCTTGCAAAAGACTTTTATCTTCAAAGCACTTTCTAGGCATTAAGCCTCCTGTGGCACCTCCCTGAGATCGATTAATATGCACCAAGCTCTGTCTTGCAGGAGAGAAACGAAGCCACTCAGGGAAGGGTCAGGACCAGAGAGAAGGGAAATGACCTGGATTATTCCCGAGGGAAACCAGTGAGCATCCCAAAATCTCAGCAGAGTCCCTGATAACCCAGTCCCAGTGCTCAGAAAACACAGCAGCAAAGCTCGGATGGCTGCAAGGAGCTCCTTGGCAGTAAAGGCAGCAGTGCAGCCCCAAGCCTTGGCACCTTGCTGTGAGCCATCCTGCCCATTTATCCCATGGATTTCTGCTCTTCTGAGCACTCAGATTTCAGCTCTGGGCACTAAACTCAGCACAGCAGCCACAAAGAGTGAGCTGAAAGCTGCAGCACAAAATGCTGCAGGTCATCCCTTTGGAATGTTCATCCTTCCATGTGAGGAGCTCCTCTCTGCCTTGCCACACTGCCCAACACCAGCTCAGAGTTTGCATTCCTTTAGTTTTGCCTGAAGTGAACAGTTCCTGAATTTGGGCCTGTGCTGCCCATGAGGAAATCCCTAGCAGAAAGCTCCTAGGTTTCAGGCTCGTTTTTTTGCTTCCCAGCTGCCAAAGCTGCTGAGATGTTCTTGACAGCTAAAAAAATCACCTCTTTTTGGCTCAGCATCAAGCCTGGCTGCAAATGAACATTCCCCTGTTTATTAAAGCCAACCAACCACTTGATTTTAATACCAACTTGAAATCTCCTTCTCACCAAAGCCTTACATTCCACAAACTGCTGCATGGCCAACATCAATCCTTGGGCCAATCCAAGCCTGGACGAGCCCCTGTTAACTCAATGGGTTTTGCTTTATTGCTCTGGAGAGGGTAAGAGGCAGAAATGCAATCACAGGTGGCAAAAGAAATGGTGATTTCCAGCAGGGACTGTTGGGTTGGATTGGGAATGCAGTGCTGGGAATGTTTCTAGAGTGGCCCAAGGAATTTCACAGTGACCTCCCTGAGCAGCACAGCAGATTGGAAAGCACTGGGCTCCAGGGCTGGGAAGAAGAAATGCAATCACAGAGTTGTGTTTGTGTTCCAGGAGCTATTGGATAAGGATGAACATTTCACAGCAATTAATCAAGTGCCACGAGAAGTAAGGGAAGGGATGAGAAACACACTGTAAAACTGCACTAAGGAGAAGCACCAAATCCCTAAAGCTGGAGCTCAATCCACTTAGAGACTATCACAGAGGCTTAGGGGTCGCTATTATTTATCTTGATAAAAACACAGGCTATGAGTGGTTTGATCTGGGTCACACAGGGAGAGATCCCAAACCTGTTTGCTTCAACCCCCAGGACATTTAAGCATCCTATCATTGCATTTTCTGGGTTGGAAGGACCTTAAAGCTCATCTTATCCCACTCCCTGCCATGGGCAGGGACACCCCCCACCTGCCCAAGCTGCTCCAAGCCCCATCCAACCTGATCTGGAACATCTCCAGGTTTATATCTGGAATGTATCAAGTTTATTCCAGGAATACTTAAGGTTTCCTTTCAAGCCCAAAGGTGATGTGAAGATTTCAGCCACAACTTATCTCCCCAACTCTTCCCATGTCTAGTACAGTCACAGTTAAAGCAAAATGCTAGAAAACATCAAGTCTCAATGTGCAAAAACTCCCAAGACAGAGATTTCCCTCTCTTTTCCTTCTTGTCATCACTTTTTCTCCTCACACCTCATGGTTTTGACAGCCCTGACACAATGTTTGTGCACACCCAAGGATGTCAAGGCTGCCTGATGCCATGACATCCACACACAGCCAAATCCCATGTTCTTTGCACTTGGAAATGAAGAGCAAAGCAGTGTGTGTGCATTGGCCCTGCCAAAATTACCCTGCACAGAGGTCTCACATGTCCAGGGAACAGATTTGAAGCCAGAGAAGCAAAAGACACGTGAAGACAGTCAAGCAAAAGGAATATTTCTCCATTCCAAGTAATTTCTTCGACAAGATATCTCAGCTTCCAGCAAAGGACTTGCTAGTCTGACAATCCACTTCATTTCCTTTGCCAAGTCACTAAGGATTAAGTCACTTTCTGTATTACAAAGCACAAGGCAACGTGACCTGGTGGCAGCAGCTCCCAGAGCAGCTCCAGCCCAAGCTCCAAACCAATATCTTCCGTCTTGGCTACTTATTTGAATTGCAAAGAGCAGTTTGAAAGAGAGAGCTGAGATCCTGAGGCAGCAGGAGGAGGATCTGGGGAGTGCACACACCAACTGCTTTCATCAGGGGCTGTGAAGGAGAAGGTGCTTTGTGGCATCTTCAAACCCAGAGCAAAAGCAAAGCAGGCACAGAACCAGACAGTTTGAACTTGGTGTTGATAAACATTATAGAACCATCAAGTTCCAGTCCAACCATGAACCTCTCACTGCCAGAAACCCTAAACCAGATCCTCCAGTGTCACATCCAGACACCTCTAAACACCTCCAGGGATGGTGACTCCACCACCTCCCTGGGCAATATCCCAGTGCCTCAACACCTTAACAAGGAAAACATTTCTCCTCACATCCAATCTGAGTCTGCCCTGGCTCAGCTCAAGGCCATTCCCTCTCTCCTCTCCCTGCAGCCCTGGCAGGACACACATCCCTCTCCTCTCTCCAACCCTGGCAGGGAGTTGGAGAGAGTCCTGAGGTCACCCCTGAGCCTCTTCTCCAGGCTAACCAACCCAACTCCCTGAGCCCTTCCCCATGTGCCCCAGGCCCTTCACAAGCCTCACTGTCCTTTGGACACTCTCCAACATCTCAATGTGCTTTGGGCAGTGAGTGCCCTGAGCTGAGCACAGCACTGAGCTGGGACCTCCCTAGAGCCCAGTCCAGGGGAGGATCACTGCCCTAGTCCTGCCCCATATCCACCCCCATCCCTCTCCATTCCAGCTTTGGAATTCCCTCCCAAGAGTTGTGTGCCCTTGGCAAAGCTTTTCCTTGGAGAGCCAACTGTGTGCAGTCCCAGTGGCAGCAGCTGAGGAGATTTAATTCCAAACACATTTACATTATTATGCAAATATTTGGAAATAATCAACTCCTTCACTTACCTACTAAGAGCTGAGCTAAGTGTTTCCATGGCAACAGCAACTATTAAGCATTATGGTTAATATTTTTATTCTGGTAGTGTCCAGAGAGCTCAATGAAGATTGAAGACAACTTGTACCAGGCTGTCTACCAACGTGGCAGATGAAAAAGTCTCTTGTTGGAAGGCAAAGATTAATGTTTTACGAGCCTCAAAGTCGAGTAGCAACTCATAGAATCACAGAGTTAGCAAGGTTGGAAGAGACCTCTAAGATCATCAAGTCCATCCATTAACCTGTCACTGCTGGAACCTCTAAACCCTAAACCAGATCCAGCCACCTCTCAAACACCTCCAGGGCTGGTGACTCCACCACCTCCCTGGGAAATATTCCAGTGCCTGAACAGGACAGGGAAAACATGACTCCTCACATCAACTTTAGACATTGCCTGGGAAGGATGGGGTGGGATGGGATAGGATGATCTTCCCAAAAAAATCACCAGTCCATGTGTTTTTGCCAGAGGATAAAGAAAGTCTTACCTGTTTCCCCCCAGATTGGCAGATATTCATCCTGCTGGATGTCCAGCATGATCTCCAGCCCATTGCCTGTGCCACCCTTCACCGTGGTGAGAAGAGGTCTTCCTTCTTCTCCTGAGTTAAACATGTAGCATTTCCCATACTTTGTAAACACCTGTGAGGAGAGAGGAGCGAAATGAGATCACATATCCCCAATTATCAATGCCCATTCCCATCTGAGCGTGGGCAGAGGGATGGGAACCAGCCAGGAGGGAAATACCCACAGGTGGATCTAGGCTGGGTTAATCATTCAGTGCACTGTGCTCTCCTGACAGGAAAGAAAAGCTGGAAGAGAGGCAGGGAAAGCTGTTTTAGAGCAAAGAACAAATGTCTTCAGCAGCTCAGTGGAGTCACATCATGTTCAATCTCTGCGAAACACAAGTCCTTGTAATGTTTGAGCTTGTACTGAAAAGAGTCCAATTCCCTGGGTTGGGTGAGGCACCTCAGTCTGCACTGCCACAAAATCCCAGCTGCACACCTGCAGGGAGATCCTGGGCAGGGACATCTTCCACCAGCCCAGGATGCTCCAAGCCCCATCCAACCTGCCCTGGAGCAGCCACAGCTTCTCTAGGCAACCTGTGCCAGAGCCTCAGCACCTCAGAGGGAACAATTCCTTCCCAATATCCAATCCAATATCCAACCTAAACCTACTCTCCCTCAATGAGCCATTAGGGTTGTCCTGTCCCTGCAGTTCCTGTTCCCTCAGCTCCTCCTGAGGGTGTTCCTCACCCTCTCACTTGTCCTACGAGTGATTCTTTGGGAAGATAGAACATCTTTTTTCCAGAGGATCCTTTTTCTTTCAGGCTCCCTGATAAGAGAGAAGGATTCAGAGCATTATCAGAGCATCAGGATAAAATACAGAGCTGTTTGGAAAGGGCAACATCAGTCTGTGCTAACTGCTGGGATCCACCTGAGACAGTAAACACGAGGCAAAGGAGGATGATTTAACCTCAGTTTATGTGTCTGCAGGGAAAACTGCACTCTGTGCTGTTACTCATGTTTTAACTTGCCATAAAAAGGTCCAGCACAAGGCAGAAACAAAAATACAGACATATACCCTGAGAATAGTCTATAAAAATCCCTATTTTTCTCTTTGATGGATCATTGCTCCCTTTGACAGCTCCTCTGAAAATCTCTCTTTGAGTACAGAGGTAAATAAGTTCTAAGTCTAGGAAATAGTGTTTGAGAGGATCTTTAAGGTTTCAGTTTCATAGTATGTGAAGGGGTTGGGATGGAGCTTAGAGATCACCCAGGCTGAACAGCCCCAACTCTCCCAGCCTGTCCTTGTAGGGAAGATGCTCCAGTGCTCTGATCAGCTCCGTGGCCTCCTCTGGACTTGCTCCAACAGTTCCATGTCCTTCTGATGGTTGGGACACCAGAACTGTGTGAGTATTCCAGGTGGGACTTCACTAGAGTGGGAGAATCACCTGGTTTGGACCCTCAAAATCATTGAATCTAAGCATTATCCAGCACTGCCAAGGCCACCATGGAGAGACACACTGAGCCCTTAGCATGGACAGGGAAAAACGTGTATCCTGGGGAATTAATAATCCCACTAAGTATCCCAAACAGATTCCATGAACAAACCAGCCACCAGCACCACCAAAAGCTCTGAGACATCCCTGCCTACACACATCCTGCTCGTGTCAAAGCACCAGGCCAAACAAGACTGATACTGCCAAGCAAGTGAGCCTGACCGGAGTAATGGAGAAAAAGGGATTTCACAGTTTATAACAGGATACACGAGAAATGTGTCTGCTGATAAATGATCCTTTCACCACAGAGAAAAATGATGGGCAAAGCAAGTAATTTGAGGTCTGTAAATGACTTCTCTAAATGCAGACAAAGAGGCAGCGAGAGCTCCGTGGCAAGGCAGGACATTCCTTGTCGGATCAAGGTACAACCACGGAAGGCAGAGAGAGAATTAACATCCTGTGCAATCATTTCCTCCACATTTGTGCTGCACAAAGGTGCAGAGATACAGATCCCAGCAAGCCTCATCCAACAGCACCACGGACAAGAGAGGAAAAGGGGAACAAAGGGATTTTCTGGATGGGTCCAGAAGGAGGAAAAGCTGAAAGGACCTGGGGAGAACGGAGATGAGTTTGGGCAAGAACACACACAGGAGATGATGGGGAAAAGATCCTGTTTAGGAGGAAAAAAACCTCCATTTCCGAGGTTTTGGCAGAGAGAGACATTCCCACAGCTCCAGCTCTCCTGTGGCATCTCCTCTGAGCTGATGGTGGCACAGAGCCATGTCATTATTGCTCGGGAGGTGTGAGGAGCAGCATGGTCTGCTTGGCTCCAAGTAAGCTCATCCTGATGGGCCATTTGTTCTCCCCCTGGCAGGAGGCACTGGGGAACTGCTTCAGAGGGAATGAGGGCTGGGAAAAGCAAATCACACCAGAGGCCTACAAGGAAAGCTTTCTGAAGGGACAGATCCCAAGGGATCTCTTTCCAAAGGAGGATGAGCCTGCAAGTGCAGCTTGGTAAGGAGGGAACTCACGTCACAGGGCAGAAAGGACTTGAGCTCCTTTGCAGAGAGTAGAAGGGAAGAATCAAGTCCCTATCCCATGCAGAGGGAGATGCAAGTCAGATCAGCCTCTAGGACAATTTCTTCATCAGATTATATGTCCTACAAAAACACTCTGGGGATACAAAACCACCAACAGAGTCACAAGATGTTCTACTGGGTCACCCCCAACTGTCTATAAGGCAAGGCACAGTTCTCCAAAACAGTGACAGTCACCCTTTGCTGACCACAAGGCACAGCTCTTCCAGCATAAACCAGAGGGACAACACGTAGAGAGGAGATACTTTGGTGTCTTCTCCCTCTCAAGGAGCAGCCACGGATCCTTTAAATCTCTGTTTGTTTTGTATTGTCAGGAACCTGCAGAGCAGCATGTCAGACAAGCAAAATATCATCCATCCCTCATGGTGTCAGCTTTAATCTCAGCACGGCAAAGAGTAATGGGGATGGAGCTTGGGGAAGCAGAGCCATAAAAGTTGTCAGAGATGTGTTTACAAGGAGAGGGTTTTCCTTTCCTCTTTAAGGCTGAGCTGTCCCCGTGGGGCTTGTCAAGCAGTGCTGCAAGGCAAGGCAAGGCTGGAGATGTTTGCTGGAGATGAGCTGTGTGTGCCCCTTGGCACTGCTGGGACAGCACAGCCTGATGGCAGCTCTGCTCTCAGCTGCTCCACAGCCAGGTCCCAGCCACCACCTCAGGGCAGGGGAGTCTTGGTGCTGGACTCACTGGGATTGCTTTTACAAACCAGCAGTGCCAGTGTCCCATACCCACCCACCCTGCACTGTGGCACAGCTCCGACGCACGGCGCTGCCAACACATCTGGCTCGGCCTTGCAGCCACTCTGTGCCACTGGGCAGCACCAACTCCCTCGAAATCTGTTTGCCAGGATGGCATTAGCATCGCCCAGTGGCTCACAACTCATAGTCATACTCTCCCCTTGAAGCCCAGTTAAGCTCTGGCAGCACCAGGCAGAGCCATTAACACTCCCAACGCATCTATCTTGGCCTATAAACCAGTTTTTACCCCTGGACATGCCCAGCTCTCCTTTAAATCTGTTTGTTTGCTAGGAAGGCATTAAGCACCACCCAGTAGCTCACAACTCATACCCCCAGATTCAACCCTTCCAGCACAACTGAACTCTGGCAGCTCCAGGCAGAGGCACTTCAAGCTGCACATCTAATTCATGGAGAGATATTGCCATTTCCTTCCTCCTTGTGCCATCAGCCCCTCCTCGATGGCCTATTGGTGCAGGAATTTGTGGGACTGCCCAGTCCTTCTAGCTGCCATAAATCACCTCCACAGCCCTCGCTGCAATTTAGCAGCACTTGAGTGGGTGTTTAGCAAGAAATATGACACTAATATTCTGGCAGCAAATGAATAAACTCTAGTGCTGAAGCTCCAAATATTTGAGAATTATGTTGGTCCATAAACTAAGGAAAACTGCTGCCCTTTCTCCAATTCCATCAAGCACTAATTAATTCCACACACAACAAACTGATGCAGAACGATGTAACGAGAGTTCTGTCCCACCAGACTTGGATTTATTCATCATAGGAAACAATGTCTGCATGTTCCCACCAAGGTTCATCTCCCACGTGTGCATGGATTAACTCAGGAACATCTCCTCAGTCCCCAAGGCAGAATCATTTAGGTTGGAAAACACCTTCAGGATCACAGAATCAAAGAGCCACAGAATGGGGCAGGGTAAAGGGACCACAGTGGCTCATCTGGTCCAACCTCCCTGCTCGAGGAGGGTCATCCTACAGCATCATCAAGGATCAACACCTTTGATGCATCCTAGAGCATCATCAAGATCATCAAATCCATCCTTCAACCAGGTGACACCATCCCCTGGGCCCTCCAGAAACCCCTGCAGGACACCATCCTCTGCTCTTTATGGGCTTTGGGATGTTTTAGGGGGGAAGGAGTGAGTTCTTTTAACCAGAGTTTCTCATCTGAGGACAATCAATTCCCCAGTACAAATGTGAGGCCACTTGGCATGTGCAAAGAGGTGAAATGAGGTCAATGGCCCAAGACATGTCAGACTGGGACCACGACATCACCAGCCTTGGGTTGGATGAGGTCAGGCAAGGCAACAACTACCTGCATGATGCCCTCAGGATGCAGCAGATGGTGTGGGAAGAGGAGAAAGGAGGTGATGGTGGATTGCATCCCTCCTCTGGCACCACCAGGGCTGTTCCTCCACCAGCAGCAACCTATGGACAAGCTCTGTGCATCCAGGCTGGAAGTGCCCTGGAGCTCTTTACCAGGTGCCAGCAAACAGCTCCAAGGCCTGGATTCATTTGGATAATAATTACAATCTGTCTTCCTAACCTCTCCCCACTGATTTGGTTAATGAATTATTCTTCATTACCCTTCCTGAACTCCCTACCCAGCAGGAGCTCAGGGACTGACAACAATATTGCTGTATGGCCCTGTCAAAAATACTCCCAGAGTGTGCAAGAGGAGCCCATGGATCCTCCAGCATCCAAACTCCTGCCAAAAATACCCCCAGAGTGTGCAAGAGGAGCTCATGGATCCTCCAGCATCCAAACTCCTGGAGAAACTCCTGCAGGTGCTGTGGAGCCTCAGCAGAAAGGGTAGATAAAACATTTTGTAAGAGGACATTGAGGTGTCGGAGCAAGTCCAGCCAAGGGCCACGAGGACAGTAAAGAGCACATGGGCAAGGGCTGAGGGAGTTGGATTGGTTAGCCTGGAGAAGAGGCCCAGGGGTGACCTCAGGGCTCTCTCAACTCCCTGCCAGGGCTGGAGAGAGGTGAGGGATGTCTGTCCTGCCATGGCTGCAGGGAGAGGACTAGAGGGAATGGCCTTGAGCTGAGACAGAGCAGAGTCAGATTGGATGTGAGGAGAAATGTGTTCCCTGTCAGGATGTTCAGGCCCTGGGATATTGCCCACGGAGGTGGTGGGGTCACCATCCCTGGAAGTGTTGAAGAGGTGTCTGTAAGAGGTGTTTTGCCTAATTCCAGGCCTGACTCAGCTCTCCCATCTGGAGTGGAACTCCCACTGTCTGTGTCGGGCGCAGGATGTGAAACTGTGGCTCTGATGTCTGTGCTCCTCGTGTTCCTGAAGCTCCTGAGCATGCACAGACATGAGTGCAGGTGTCCCCACATGCTCCCCAGGCACTGAGGAGATCCCTCCCTTACCTATCCAGGCTGGGTTTTCCCCAAAGGAGGTGAGAAACATGACAGCTGCCTGTCCTGCTGCTCCACACCCCCAAAGGGAGTCCTGGAGATGAGTCTAACCACCACGTGGGCCATGGTTGTGTGCTGGGGGTTGGGGCTGGGTGATCTCT
>NW_008675698.1:0-3393 GCF_000695815.1 Acanthisitta chloris
CGCGCGTCCGACAGTTTGCGCATCGGGAAATGAATCTGCGTATGGGAAAAGTGCTGGTGCGAGGGACTGTCCCGGTGCCTGTGCCCGTCGGGAAGGGGATCGGGAGTGGTTCTGGGAACAGCGTAGTGAAACCAGTTTGGAAACGCTGTGGGTTTTGTAGTCCAACGGACGCAAGTTGATCCAGGAGACGTCGGTGGAGGTTTGAGCTCTAAATTTAGAGATCGCGTTCGCCAGCCCCGGGAATAGAAGGGTAAAGGTTGTGCTTTGCTGCTGTGGTGTTTGTGCATCCCTTCTGCCCTATCAGACAGACCTGGTCCCACTGACCCTGATATGCCCAATCTTACAACTCTTTAATATCAGGTTTGACTCCTGCAGGTGATCAGTTCTCAAAATTAGTGATTTGAAGAACTAGCTAAAATTTATTGATTATCACCCATGTGCATATTGCATCTCATGTGCTGGAAGTCTGAGTCTCTAATGCTGTGGAAAGCTGCTGCCAAGGGAGCTCACCCCATGGTGTGCACAGTGAGGCATAGGGAATAAGTACCGAAGTCAAAACTGAAGTAGAAAGTTTATAACCAGAATGTGATATGGTTTCTCTAGTGTGTATTTTCTAGCAACTTGTTTTTAATCTTGTACATCTCCTTTTCTCAGTTTTCTGGTGTGTATCCCCTCTCTCCCCACTCCAGAAGGAAAGTTCCTCTATCAGTCTTTCTCCCACTGAACTGCCTCGTGCTATTGGTAAAATTCTCCTCTTTAGATATATTTTTGGTAACTTTTCAGCTCATGACAGAGAAATAACAAGAAACTGTTCACGTCCCGCAAATTAAATCTTATAAATAAACCCACCAATTATTTCTGGTTAATCCTTTTGCACTCATGATGTAGTTATGGTCAAGTTCAGGATCTGAGTTGTATTTTCTGCTTCTTTGTAAAATGCACCATTTGGACTGGTATTTAATCAAGGCACCAACCAGATCCATTGTTTACACAAGCCATGTGGAGACAAGCATGTCTATTTTTTTATAACCAGTGTTGGAAGTTAAAATCCATTTCAAATTCCTGAGTCGTTTCTTTATAGTTTTTTCCTTAAGTCATTATTCCACTTTATTTTAGACTCTTAAAATTCAGTTTAAATTGATTTTTTGATCTTCTTTCTGGTCACTTAAAAGTGCATTTAATCAGTATTGTTGCTTCTTGACTTTTAAATGCAAGAGTGTATATATAAGGGGGGGAAAAAAGTAGGGTGATATATACACAGAACTGTGTATTTTGCTTACCTGCAACAGGGATAGGATAACAGAGGGAACAAGAATGGTGGCAAACAAGACATGATTTATATGTTAGAGAAATGTTTAAGGCATTAAAAAGCACACAAGAGATGGAACCATGAAGTTTACTGCAGTGTGTGGAGGTTCATGTCTCTCTGAAGGGCCCTGCAGAAGTGGCTGGAAGGTTTATTGATACATCCACAGAGATTTGATGGGGAATTTCTGCTTAGGCTTGTCCTTATCAGATGGACTTTCCATAGCACATAACTGTGGGCAGTTTTTAACTTACTTCAGTGGCACCTAGTGTGGAGCAGTGCTGGCTCCTCAGCAGCTGGTATTGATTTTTGCCCTCTGCCACATTCTACCTCATACTTGGACTGCAAAAGCAGGAAGAAACGATGCTTAAGGATAAACAGATGTCGAGATGGATATGTAGTTATCTTTTTCTATTAAATTACTGTGAGAGAGATCCATGACATACAATTTGAAGATCTCTAAAATGTATCTTTTCATTAAGTCACGCTGTTAAAATAAATATCCATCAGCTAAGTGGTACTTTCTGTAGCAACTAGTGATGTGCTACCCTTGGGGTTCACGGCCTTGCTTTTATCACAGCATCACTAGATACAGCTCCTGCTTTAGAAGTAAATGCCTTTGTTTTATCTGCATCAGCACTGGTTTCTGTGAATGCCTTGGCACAGACTGGAGAGTGGCATCCTGTGGCCAGGTCCTGGTTCACTGCCATCATCTCACACATGTCACAGGGTATGTGTGTTTCCTGTAAGTGCTAAGCCTTTCTTGGTATGTGTGTCTGAAACAGCAAACATCTGATAGCACTCTCTGGTCCCTTACCCTGTATATGCTGTAGGAAAGTCAGCATGATGAAAGCTTTGGGAGAATATTATTCACCAGTTTGACAAATAAAATCCCATTATGATCTCGCAGGTCAGCAGTTTCATAGAAGGCAGCAGAGAATGTGGCAGGTGTTTTTCTCTTAAGGGAAATGAGATTGCCTTTTTAACTGTTAGAATGTTTGAAGGTTGTGCTAAAAGTTTGGAAACAAGGAGGTTAGATTTGCTGTTTTGTTTGTCCGTTCTGCAGGTTTCCAAGTTCACACCCACATGTCTCATTGGTAGGATTTTTGCATGCAGTGATGTTAGGGTGCATGGGGAATTTCAACAAGTCTTGCAGAGGCTTTTGGTGCCACCTTGGGAATCTGATTGCTGCTGGTGCCTCTTTATGCTTGTGTTTATCTTGGTGACACTTTGGTCCTGCTTGTAGTAGCTTCTGGCTTTGAAATGAAGGGTTGCCTTTCTAGTTTTGTGTAGCCTTTCGGTGATATATTATGACAAAGTGTCGATATGTATCATTGAGTATAACAAGTTAAAAATGAGGGTTACAAATCTGGTCACTGCATTGTGTAGCACATTCAACACAGGGGTTGCACAAAAGGAGAAGTCAAGTGATGTGACCACCAAAGGCTGGGATATCCTGGATAACAAGCTGCATTAGGCACTTGAAACTATTTTTCTTCCAACCCTGATGATTCTGTGATCCCTTTGGTCAGTTTGGTCAGCTATCCTGACTGTGTCTCCTTCCAATTTCCCAGGTCTCCCTAACCCCCTTGCCAGTGTGGCAGTACCTAAAGCAGAAAAGGCCTTGGCTCTGCTCAAAACATCTCTATTATCCACACTGTGTTCAGCACAAATCCAAAATGTATCCCCACACTAGACTCTGCAAAGAAAACCAGCTCTACCCCGGCCAAAATCAGCACACATCTCATGTTTAATGCTCCACCAAGTAAGCCTTTCCACCTAAAGCAGAAAAGGCCTTGCCTTGGCTCTAAACATCTCTATTATCCACACTGTGTTCAGCACAAATCCAAAATGTATCCCCACACTAGACTCTGCAAAGAAAACCAGCTCTACCCCGGCCAAAATCAGCACACATCTCATGTTTAATGCTCCACCAAGTAAGCCTTTCAAACATCTCTATTATCCACACTGTGTTCAGCACAAATCCAAAATGTATCCCCACACTAGACTCTGCAAAGAAAACCAGCTCTACCCCGGCCAAAATCAGCACACATCTCATGTTTAATGCTCCACCAAGTAAGCCTTTC
>NW_008675698.1:3414-11750 GCF_000695815.1 Acanthisitta chloris
TGGTTTTTTCAGCATCATGACAAGAAGCCAGAGGTTTTGTCAGTGGTAGCAGTTCTCAGTCCAGGGTGTGTGTGCGTGCACATGCAATCACAAAGATGTTGCATGACCTTGCAAACAGCTCTTGTTTGAAGATTTGACTTCTGACAGTGCTCTTTAGATAATTGTCTCTATTGCAAGAGTAGTTTACCTCTTCAGTATCTTTGTAACTATATGGTTATAAACATTGTCAAATATGCAGTGTTATTAGCCTACTCCAGGAAAATGTTCTGACATAAACATACTGTCCCTATCTGCTTCATTTTTCTCTGTGCACGTTCTACATGAGTTTAACAGATAAATTTCAATAACTGAACCATTTGCATAATATTTGTGAATCTTCCTAACTGAACACATCAGATGTTTGAAACTAAACTTAGTAATTTCCCTTCTTTCATACAGCAAAATCTTATTTATCTAGGATCATCTATTTCATCTATTACAGCTTATGAGTAGGTGGCTTACAATGAAAAATGATGGTTAATATTATAAGAATGTTCAACCCAGTAAGTGCATTTTGACAGGCTTTGATGGCTTGAAATCAGTCTTTGTGTTCAGAATGGATTACCAGATTTATTTAGTTGCCGCAGCATGTTTTTGAGTTTATGCTTTGTAAGTAAATATTTTGCTTACTTAAACCAAAAGCAGTTGTGGCTAAGCACTTACAGGGGTATTTTCAAAACCGCCTGGCAGCTTTTAAAGCTCCCGCTAAAGCCGTGATGAGATTCCCACTGGGAAACAAAGGCCAGTGTGAGCACATATGAAACAACTTCTGTGCTTAATTCTTTGCAGAAAAACAGAAAAGCTACAGTTCGGCATCAGAAATTAACATAAGCACAACCACCTGGAGGTTTATTCATGGAGAAAACAATGGAATTAATCTTTGTATCCTTTGTTCTTTATTCGTGCTGGAATAATGAAGGAGGAGTGAAACAAGCTGGCACTAGGATTCAGTTTGCTTGGATTATTCCTGTTTCCACATTCCCACGTGATTCACCCTGAGATGCTGTACAGTGGGTCTGGCCTGATTAGGCAACTCAATTAGCCCTGATATTGCACTAAAATTCCACCCATGTGTGTTCTGAAGCTGCAGAACTGTGGCATCACAGGGCAGGGAACAGGCAGACCAGGAGAACTGCTGAATATTTTATGTGCAGACTCTCCACAGGGAACCCCGACGTGAATTTGTAGGTGGAGTGGCGACAGACCAACTCTTTCCATCTCCAGAAGAGCTCCTGGTGGCATGATCCATGTCCCTTCCTGCTGCTGTGCTCATGGGGATTGGCAGGGCCTGCCCAGTTCCTTGGAAATTAATTGCTCACCATGGCAATAATTGACAGGTCACCGTGGCATATCGGATTAATGTTACTGTTGATGGTAGGAAAATGATCCAAATGGGAGGAATCCTGCAATGGCTTCATTTCAAGGGTCAGTATTTGCAGGGTTTGTTTTGTAGTACCATATGTTTTCAGGTTTTCAGTAAAGTACACAAGGATCTCACTACTTCTAGCTCAAAGTGTGTTGGCTGGAAGAGTTACACAAGTAGGAATTTCTACAGATTTCTTCACTTGGAAGTCATCTGCCATTTCTGCTAACTTAATTTAAACTTCTGCTGTGTAATCAGTTAAAAAAAAGAAATTAAAATCACAATTTTGTGGGTTTCAAGGTACAAACCCTCCAAGTTATCCTCTGTGTGGATCTGCTGAGTTTCATGGTGACTATCACAGACACACTGTGGTTCAGATTTGTCAGCAGTCTGGAATTTTGCAGGAAATTCTGTGTCTTTTCCTTCTGTCTGTCTGGGATTCAAATACTGTCTCTGCCTTCTACACATCCATCAAAACAAATTTGTGCAGGTGTAATTTCTGCAGCAAACAATCCTGAACTTTAAAACTGATGCATCATCATTTTCTCAATCACAGCCTTTTCAGTAGGGTTTTGGGTTTGTTTTTTAAATAGAAGTGTTTGAGGCTTCATGCTCATACCCATAAATCACTGACACTTTCCAGAGCTGAGTGAAAGGCTGAATTAACACTGTGTAATCATGTGGGCATGGAGCACTTACCAGGCAGGTTACTAGAAATAAATGGTCACTCACCATAACTTTTAAAACAGATAATTTGATGGTTGGTTGGTGCTTTCTGCCAGCTGATCACAGTTCCTCTGGAAAATGTGATCTGCAACTATCAAAACGAGCCATTTTATAACTTCAGGGTGGAATATTCTGCCTGCCTGTCTTAGCTGCTCTTTTAAATAGCATTGAACTTGCTAAATGGCTACTGTGATTATCTAGGTAACCTTTGAAGGCTGTGGTTAGGGACTACATTTTTGTCTTTTATTTGAGTAGACCTTGACTATCAAAGCAACTCAGTGTGAGTACAGACAGCAGTGATACTATATGTCATACAAAATGTGTAACCCCATGTGCACCAGTGACTGCTAAGTTACTAGTGAGTGCCTAAAAGAAGTAATTTCATGGATAGTGGTGTAAGACAACAAGAGGCAAAGTTAAGTTTTGCTTGTTTGTGTTCTATTCTGCATGAAACAAAGTGTTAGAGAGATGCTACTTCCCTCAACAAGAGAAAAAACCAAGGGGTAGTTTGTTGCAAATCCACTACTCCCTACTGACAATTAGTTAAATCACCTGGTAAGTTTTAAAGTCTGTTTTAACTTCCTGCCTCTTTTTTTGTGCATTCAAAAGCAATGTGTCTGGCTCTGTTTCTGTTAAATACTGTGAATTTCTCACTTTGGTCTTCAATATTGTGTAAAGTGTAAGAAAAGACCCCACCAAAACACAAAGCAAACATTCCCCAAAACCCACCAACCTTACTATGATAATTCCTCTCAATCAGTTTATGAAAACTTATTGTTGCTGGTTTAAAAGGGTTCAGTATTTTCATGAGAATTTTCATAGCTCATGAGCCACAGGACTAGAATCTGCACCATGGCAATTTCTTGTTGGTTTTGTTTGTTTGTTTATAGTTATTTTAGTTCTTCTAAACTTGTAGTTATTTTTGAGATTTGGACATGTAACACTGTTTTCTTGCCAGTTTCAGCATTGCAATGTGCTCTTATGTCTAGTAATGAACAGGCAAATAGTAAAGTAGGTGTTAGTTTGCCTGTTCTGTAGTGAAAAAGCTGGGAGGGATTTTTTTCTGCTAGTTTTGTATGTAGTTTTAAAGTAACTTATTTTGATAGGAGCCTTTGCAGAAACCTTAGAGCTATTATTAAACTTTTGAAGATGTGATGCTGTTTCAGTAGTTTTGCATATTAAATTTCTTCCTTTACATGACTTTCTACAGTTTGCCCCAGAGCCTAAATTATTTCTGTAACAACTGAGAGTAACTTCAGTGTTCCCCTGGACATATTTCATGCTGATCAGATGTATCAGGGAGGGTTGCTGAGATCTGGTTTGCTTTTATCCTTTCTTCAGCTGGTACCTGAGCAACAGCTGTGTTTTCTTCTGCTTCCTTAAACCTGCTCTGTTGCTTCTGTTTCCAGATTTAGCCATCTTACACATTTTTGTTTCCTCTGCTGAGACATAATGGGAGGTTGCTTTGTCTTTGATCTTCGTTTTTCTTTAGAAATCCTACTTCAGCTTCCGAAGAGAAAAAGTGTTTTCAGTTCTAACAAACTGAATGTGCTTTAGCAGTTTTGACCTCATTCCCTGAAAAACTGTGCCCGTGGGATTGCGTGCTGGGAATTGCAAGGTGGGTGTTACGCTGAGCTATTAGTGTGGTGGCAGGAGCCAAGTGATGTCTGGGGGTGTGGGAGCACCATTTCTTGTCTCAAAAACTGAAAAATCTTGGTGAAGGCTATAAATAGATTCATTTAGGTTGAAAAAGACCTTTTAGAAGATGGAGTACTGCATGTGCCTGATGGGAGGAGCTCGGGATGGGAACAGGGAATGGTCAGCACGAGGGTGAGCTAGACAAGCTGAACCATCAGTGCACCTGAGTGTCTGTCAGTGAGAACAGCCCGAGGACTTCTTGGCTTTATGGGACATGCTGGTGGCAGATGTGGCTTGGAGACTTATGTGCTGGTGGTGTGAGCAAGTGCCAAAGTGAGCACTGAGGGAAGGTCTCAGCGCTGTGGGCACTGAGGGAAGGTCTCTGAGCACTGAGGGAAGGTCTCAGCACTGAGGGAAGGTCTCAGCACTGAGGGAAGGTCTCTGAGCAATGAGGGAAGGTCTCAATGGGCACTGAGGGAAGCTCTCAGCGCTGTGGGCACTGAGGGAAGGTCTCAGCACTGAGGGAAGGCCTCAGTTAACCTGCGCCACCTAGCGGTCTGTGCTGCTGCTGCTGGAACAGAGAGAGTTTACCACAAAAACTCTGTGAATGAGTTTCCTTTTCAAAGTGTGAAGCCCTGGGAGAACCTCAAAACTCTCAAATTGGGCGCTGAGGTATATTAAATGCAATTAAAAATGCTTCTTGGCCATGATCTTGCAGTCCCTTGCTGGTAGCACATCACCTGCACACAGGAGTGCTCTGCGGGTGTGGGCTCTGAGCTGCTTGGTTAATATTCTCTTCTTCAATCAACATATCTTGCAAATTACCTGGTAAATATTAATTTGTTCACAAGTGTAAAAGTGCTTTAACTCCTATCCTTAAATGAGCTGGAGAGGGGCTCTGTGTTAGGAACTGCAGTGATAGGACAAGGGGTAACAGGTTGAAATTGAAATGTTTTAGAGTAGATATTGGGAAGAAATTTTCCCTGTGAGGGTGGTGAGACACTGGCACAGGGTGCCCAGGGAGGCTGTGGCTGCCCCAACCCTGGCAGTGTTCACAGCCAGGTTGGATAAAGCCTTGAGCAACCTGCTCTGGTGGGAGGTGTCCCTGCTCAGGGCAGGAGTTGGGGCTGGATGATCTCTAAGCTCCATTCCAACCCCTAAAATTCTATGATTCATGATAATTGGAGTTGGACTTCCACTTTGACATGCAAATATTTCAACTTCACGCTCATACAGTTCACATTCCCTCTCCATCTCCCTCCTCCCCCTCCTTGATAAAACACTGTAATTAATCAGTGCTTTGTTTTCAAGGTCACTTCCTGGTACGACAGCAGCTGAGTGTGCATCAAATGTGAAGAAGATTTATACAGTACAAACAGTGCAGGTGAGGTGTTTGGCACTGCTACAGGAGCTGCCACGGGTTATTAATGTAACTTCACACCTTAAGTTTCGCTTTTCCTTGTAGGATGAGTCATACCTGTGGCTTTGCTTACCTGTGGCATGAAACATCAGTGTTGTTGGTGTTGTGTGTGTGTATTACTGAGTCACTGTTTGAATTTCATTTGGCTTTCCAGATCAGGAAAGAAGGAGCATATTGGATTGGGCATATTGGATTGCTAAACTCTCCTGAGTTTCCACTTGTACCTCCATTGGATTGTTATACTTGATGTATTTTAAGTAATTTTTCTGCCTTTTTCTTCCCCCCCCCATGTATTTTAATACAGAAATTCATTACACAAAGACTAAAATAACAGCTTGGGGAGGGTTTTTTTTGGTCTTTCCTCCTTGGGCATGAATTAGAATAAATAAATTCTAGCAAACTGAATTAAAGTATTCTTAAATCATTGCAGCAGTGAGAAATTCTGCATGTCTGTGTCTGCCAGTGCCTAGCACTGGGCATTGCTTGCAAGCAAAATTGTGTTTCTGTTTTAATACCACACTTAGCAGGAAGTGTAGCAAATTGGTATTTGTCTCACCTCAATGCTAAGCTGACTCTAGTTCACTAAATCTCTGAAGCTCTGAGGTAATGCCAAGCCCTTCTCTTTGAGAAGCTCAGCAGTAGTGATCTGATGAAGTTTTACATAAGGCTTTCACATGAAGGTCTGCACTACTTTTGTTTAGCCTTGAGAAGAGACCTCATGGCTCTCTCCAACTCCCTGTCTGGGGGTTGGAGAGAGGTGGGGGATAATTCTCCTGCCATGGCTGCAGGGAGAGGACTGAGACAGGCGAGAATCACATTGGATGTTAGGATATTAGGAAAAATTCTCCCTGTTAGAGTGTTCAGGTGCTGGGATATTGCCCAGGGAGGTGGTGGAGTCACCATCCCTGGAAGTGCTTAAGAGGTGTCTGGATCTGGCACTGGAGGATATGGTTTAGGGGTTAGACCAATGACAGGGTAATGGTTGGACCTGATGATCTTAGAAGTCTTCTCCAATCTTGATGATTCTATGATTCTACTTGTTACATCACATGAGATGTTTCTTTCTAGCTAATTGGCCTAAGAAATGAATTGAGTTTTGGAATTTTTTGGAGATGAGATTATCAATGGAAGTTCTTTGGCATAAAACATGGAAGTGTCCTTCATATCCCTCTCACCTCTCTGTGTCAGCAGAATGTCCTCATCAGTCATGCAGTGAAGTGACACTCTGAAGTCAAAGTTGACAGCAGAATTGGTATTGTTTCAAAACAGGCTGCAATGGTTCTTGTTGAAACAAGGACCATTTGAGATCATGGACTGGTGTGCACAGTACCTGGTGTTACCCGTTTTCCCACTCTGAATCCAACCTTCATTATTTAAATCATTAGGTTTTATTGGATGAAAAACCTGATGTTTTCTTCCCAGAGAGTTGGCATTTAAAATACAGAAAGTTCCTTCAGTTCTTTTGGGAAGACTCATGATCTGGATGAGGTTGTCACGGGCTGGAAGTGTGGCCCATGGTGTGTCTTACTGTGCTACCATACACATCATATGATCTTCTTTGGGGAAGCCAAGCCAAAATCTTCATTGACTTCACTCTCCTTCTTGGGCAGTCCCTAGTCAATGAGGAATTCCAGCCTCCACCACCTGAAGGATCTTTCCAACCCAAAACCTTCCAACCTAAGTCCCTGGTCCCGGACAAAAAGATCCCTGAAATGTTTCCACAGTTGTCTGCCAGTGTAGCTCTGCTCCTCCTTCTTCTGTCAGTAGCTTTAGGGTTTGGGCACACAACCAGGTAAGTGTAAGATAAAGTTGAAATGGGTGTTTTCATACCAATGTTGGATATTTTTAGTAGCTTTCCATCTCTCCTTGTGCCTGGGTGATGGTAGTGGTAATGACTGGTAGACAGAGTTGCCAAGGGCCACAAAATTTTATCACATAATGTTGCAATCTTTGTTTCTAAAGTTGTGCTAATGATTAACTGTTAGATAATGCTTAATGTATTAGATAATACTTAAATATTATGTGTAGATAATACTTAATGAGTTGCACTAGTGATTAATATTGCATCACTGCATGTTGAGGCAACGTAAGTATTTAAAAATTCTGTGTTATTCCCAGCTGTTGGATAGCTTCAGTCAAACCTCCCTATTGCTCACTACTGCTTTTGGGTGGCTTTTATCCACCCAAACATGTGTGACAGCTGCTGCTCTTACCAGCAGAAACAGTGGGAAGTAATCCAATGCTTCCTGGTAATTTGGATCTTCTAATTTCTCCCCCCTTCCTGTATTAACATGTGCATCTCAGATTCTTTGCATCTGGTTCAAACTTTCCACTTGGACAAAGTAACTGGGTTGCTGGTTAGGCATTTAGTTCACCAGAATTACTGTCTGTGGTGGTTTTGTAACTCAGGATAATCATAGTGAAGCTTAGGCTAGTCCTAAATGAAACAAGGTGGATATTTGATACATCTTTTTAATAAGCTAAGAAGGTTTTATGTCCTGGTTTGTTCTGACATACTTAGAGTAACTCTGATTTTAATTTTTTTTCCCTCCTCTCTATTCCTAAAGACTTTGTCTCTAAAGTAATCCACAGTTCAGCTGCTTCCTTAATTTCTAACTCCACCTTATGCAGAATAGGCATCTTACAAAACCCAAACCAAACAAAGTAGAAATGAACTTGCAACAAATTCTTTTCTGAGCATTTTTTTTGTCATATAGAAGGTGCCAGTTCTAGGAGGAGAGAAGTGTTAGCAAGGAAGTAAATCTGCATGAAACATGCTCTCTTGTGTTAATACAACTACTATCTTTTCTTTTTAAGGATTTCTGGAGTGTCTACAACAACATTCCTCCTGTGACAAATTTGCCTCTGAGGTGTAGTTACCATTTAATGAGGGGAGAAAGACGTCCACTTTGGTATGTATGTGATCATTAGGCATTTCTGGGAGTGTGGAGAACCTAGAAGGGGTGAGAAGCTCACCATGAGCTGCAGTGTGTGCTAGCAGCCCAGAAAGCTAATCCAGTCCTGGGCTGCATCAAAAGGAGTGTGGGCAGCAGGTCAAAAGAGGTGATTCTGCCCCTCTGCTCCCGTGAGACCCACCTGGAATACTGCACACAGTTCTGGTGCCTCAACATAAGAAGGACATGGAACTGT
>NW_008675698.1:12180-43487 GCF_000695815.1 Acanthisitta chloris
CCTTAAATTCTTTGGTTCTATGAAAGGAGACAAGGTGTGGGACAGGAGTGTCTTGTTTCTGCTGCCTGCAAACACCTGAACTTAAGAGACCTATCAAAGTAATACCCTGAGGTTCTTGTGGAGCTTAAAGTGACTTGTACTAAAGAGTCTTTATTAAAAACACAGGCTGTAATTTAATTATCCACCCTGGATACAAATATAAGAGATCATATTATGAAGCAGAAGCTAAGAAATTAGAATCTAACTCTGAATTTCAATTCACTAATACACAGACTAAGTTTGAAATTTTTTTAACTTGCCCATTTTTTTCTTTCCACTGTTCTTCACCTGTGCAGAAGTGCAGGTGCAGCATATTTCCTGTGCCTATGTATGCTCCTACACCTCAGATTAAAACTAATTTAAGGGACTATGAAGTGATTCATTGAAGCAAATTCCTTCTTGATTGTAAGATAGCAATGGAATGAAGTATAAATAGTTAATGTTTCCTGTCAGCAATCAGGTTTTGCATCCCTTTTTCCTGGTAAAGTTCTGTCACATCTGTTAGAGAACCTAAGAAGTTCCCGAACACTGTTGACGTTTTTGGCATGGTTTGCATAGACTGTGATTGGATTAAGGTTCTTTAGCTTGATCATAGTATGTCTCACTGGGTGGTGCTTACCACAGGAGATTTCTGTCCTGTTCTGCTGAAGAAGCAAATTATTTTCTTACGTGAAATGAATCTAAAGGTTACATTACTTTTCTGAAAATACTGTGACTGGTCAGGATAGCTAAACTGGGCTTGAAAAAACGTTGGTGTCTGTGTTAATCAGCTGAGCCATTGTGTGCAGGCCTTCATGTCTTTGTAAGGATGAATGAGAACATTTTGGGGGTTGTTTTTCTGGGGGTTATTTTTTATTTTGGTGGGTTTTTTCAATTTTTAGTTTTGATTTGATAAGTGACTCTTAGAAGTGTAAAATGCAAAGATCATTTCTGAAAATAAAATGTCTGTTTTAAGCCTATCAAAGCAATTTTGGATTTTAGGAAAGGGATTGCAAGAGATTGTTCTCATCCTAACTAACTAACCTGCTGACTCTTCAGTAATTACTGCCAATAAACTTTTCCCAGATTACAGTTAGAGTATATTGGCTAATTTCAGCATTGGGGGCTTTTTTTTAGGGGAAAAAAGCCAAATTCTTTAGTAAGAATTGAGGGTGAAGATTTTTGAAGATCTCCTAAAGTTTTCCCCTTCCTTTACCCAGTGTCTGTCAGGGTTGATGGGAGATCTTTGCTCCTGGGGAGTCTCTGTAGGTTTCATATTTGGTTTAGACATTTCAAAGATGAATTTCAGGTAATTCCTTTAACTTTTCCTTACAGAGTTTTAACAGGAAACTTGAAGGCCTAGTTTAAATTCTTATGAAAAGAATTGTGACAGAATGCACTTGGGAAATTCACAGGTTTGTACATTGTGCCTTTGCCATTACAAGGCAGTGTAATGGTTATGTCTGCCCTGACCCTGGGCAGCTTCAGTCCTTTTTTTAATGAGGGCAATTAATTTCTAGCTGTCACAAAACTGAAATGAAGTGCACCCATGTTCTTCTGTTAAACTGGATAAATGAGAGAATAATAAGCTGCTTCTGTGAAAACATGCCAGAGGTTTTCCAAAATAAAAGGTTACCATAGTAAAACATGAAATTGTTTTGTGGCTTGTTCCTATACAGTGTGCAGCCACTTCAAAGATGGTCTGTAGTCAGGGAAAATGTAAGTATTTTCCAACACAAAAAAAACTTGGGAAGGGGATTAGGTGCTGAGAGATACACTTCATGTGAACAATGGAAGAATTATCTCTGATGTCAGAAGTCAGAGCTATGCTCCCTGGAGTTAGTAACTGCAGTTCAGATGGGATTTTTCTGGGGAAATTAAACCCCAAACATAGGGTTATCTTGATATGGATTTGAATGTTTGTTTTCACTGCTCTGTTTCCCATAACAGGGAAGAAGAAAGCAATGCCAAAGGAGGTGTATGGAAAATGAAGGTCCCTAAAGCAAGTACAGTATGTTATATTGACTTTTTACTCAGACCTTGTTTAGTAAGGGAGTATCTTTTAACTCTACCTGATAAAGCTGTTGTAAAGATTTTTACTTCTGACATCACCCAACACAACAACCAAATGCTATTTTTAGCATCCATAACCTTTTATTTACAACAACGAGCAAAAGTTCCTTTTCCACTAATTCCTTATCTCTCGCTTTAGATAACATTTGGTGATGTAGTATCAAACAAATAAAATCTGCAGAGTTTCCATTTGGAAACGTGGTAATTTATTATCACCTTTGTCCCTGGGACTGTTTGGTTACAGGCATACAAAGAAAAACAGAAAAAATCTTTTCCTGATAATCTGTGCTAAATTGTAGCTCAGTAACTCTCTTCAAGTCCACACACACACAGTCCAGCACAACATTTATGAGGAGAGGCTGAGGGAGCTGGGGGTGTTCAGCCTGGAGAAAAGGAGGCTCAGGGGAGACCTTATCACCCTCTGCAACTCCCTGACAGGAGGTTGGAGTCAGGTGGGGGTTGGTCTCTTCTCCCAGGCAACCAGCAGCAGGACAAGAGGGCACAGACTCAAGCTCTGCCAGGGGAGGATTAGCTTAGATACTAGGAAGAGATTTCTTAGGGAGAGAGTGATCAGTGATTGGAATGTGCTGCCCAGGGAGGTGGTGGATTCACCATCCCTGGAGGTTTTTAAGATGAGACTGGATGTGGCACTCAGTGCCATGGTCTAGTGACCACAGTAGGGTTGGACTTGATGATCTTGGAGGTATTTTCCAACCTGGTTGGTTCTATGATTCTATGATTCAGAGTTTCACTGAAATGCTCCTAAACTCTCTGTCAAACTCTGTAGGACTATTTCTGCTTGTCTGTCCCTGTGATGGCTCAGAGTAACCTGTGCCTTCCTGTAATCAAACATGGCCCAAGGTGTTGTTTCCTAATAGCCAATATCTATGCCCCTCCTGGAAGGAGGAAGATCTTGCTCATTCTCTCCTGATCCCTCTCACACTGTCTCTAGTGCTCATTGGACTGTTCAGTTTCAGCTCAATGCTTTGTTGCCACAAAAAGTCTCCTGTTCGTTTCGTTTCTAATTAGAGTGTTGGGCCAGGAGAGTTTTTTGATAGGCATAAAGGAGAAAAAACAAGTAGGATCATCCCTGTTCAGCAACAAAGAGTTGTCAGAGCACCTTGTGTACACTTTGGGAAGATGCAGTGCTGCTAAGTTCTTTTCCCTTTTTTTGTTTTTATAAATTGAACTAGGTGAAACATGAAATCTGTTCAGGCATATCATTGTTTGAGCCCTGCTGAAATAATTATTTCCCTTCCCAAATGCATATGAGTAATTTCTCCTGTGAACTGCCATGGTGAGGAGATTCTACCTCTTCTCACATGGTGTTTGTGTGTGTGAGTGTGCTCTGGATCAGGCCTTTAAACACAGAAAGTGAAGTGTCAGAAAAATGTGACAGCCTTGCAGAAGGCATTAAATGCTGAAAGATGGCACTCGAAATTTCAGCCAAAAGTTAATTGATTTTTGCCTGTGGGCTTTTTCCCTGTGTGTGAGCTGCAGCTTTCCTCCCCTGCAGTCCCAAGTGATCACAAACGACTGAAATTGTCTTTTTCCTCTTATAATCCAAGGTGTGAAGACTGTCAGAAGTGACAAGTGGTTTGGG
This sequence comes from Acanthisitta chloris, assembly GCF_000695815.1. Classification (NCBI taxonomy): domain Eukaryota; kingdom Metazoa; phylum Chordata; class Aves; order Passeriformes; family Acanthisittidae; genus Acanthisitta; species Acanthisitta chloris. Next base: position 15,875 of record NW_008675698.1, read on the forward strand.
GAGCCTGCATTACTGGGCAGTGAATTTAGGGACCCCAGAGGCCTTGTTTTTCAGAGGCTGAATGACAGCCCCTTTCTGAAATGAAGGTACTTTTGATCTCTCAAACTGCACACCCCATGGCTCCGGTCACTTCTGAAAGGTTTGCTTGAAGGTGAACTTCAGTCAGCTTTCTGTGCCTCTGTAAATAGCAGAAATAATACCTTTATGCCTGTTTCTCTTTTTTTTTTTGGCTTCAGTCTTCATCACATGTGTGCACAGCATCTCCTTGGCTAAGATGAACCATCTTGTTACAGACCTGGCAATTAATTATTTAACACAGCATGTACTTACAGTAAATACTCTATTTTTTTTTGGTCTAGACAACCTCAGAAGGAGAAGACACTCAAAACTGAGCTAGCAAACTCAATTTTTAAATTAAAAAATAGCAATTCAAATGTAACACTTTGTTTTTTCTCCTCCTTAGGCTGCAGTTTGGAAAGAGCTACTGCTAGCAACCATTGGAGAGCAGTTTACAGATTGTTGTGCAGCAGGTAATGATTGAGGCTAGTGTGACAAATTGAGTTTGAATACAGAAAATGGAAATACTGCAAAGAATGAGGTCTAGGGCTGGAAATCATATTCATTCCTGCAGTCATTAAGAAGAGGACAAGGTATTCTGACTACCTTAGCACAAGGCTCAAGCTCAACAGCTTGCATCTCTGGGAAGCCAGCAGGTTTTCTAGCTATTAAATATCAATCTGTTAGCCAGGATTTAAATGATTAATATTCATTCACCAGTGTCAGGATTCTGGAACCCCAAATGGTGCTTCCATACAGATTGTTTGTACTGTCACTGTTGGAAGCAACTAAATTAGATCAATCATAGAATCACAGAATGGTTTGAGTTGGAAGGGACCTTAAAGATCATTCCAGTTCCAATCCCTTAGCCATGGGCAGAGGCACCTTGCACTAGACCAGGTTGCTCAGTGCCCCATTGAGCTTGCCTTGAAGAGATGCTTCCATTATCCCTCGTGGTCCCTCTGATTAGGAGTTGTCAGGGGAAGCAGCACTGCAGACCTGAAGCAGAGGGACACTGTGTGGTTTGCTTGTGGTGACATTAAATGCCCATAGCAGGGCCATAACACAAACCTGGCTCTCCTGAGTCCCAGGCTAGAACTCTACCCAGAAACAATATTTTCTTTATTGCTTAAAAATACTGCTTAGGTCAAGGTAATCTTTAATGCAATTGAATTTACATAAATATTCTTTAAATACTTTGCTGGTTTACTGGAAAATGGGCATTAATCATCCAGAAGCTCATGTATGATTTTGGTCAGAGGTAATAATTTAATGAAGTCCCTTTCAGAATAAATATCTTATCTAGGCTTGCAACATTTCTTGCAAGGAAAAGAGTCCAGGAAGGGACTGTAAACACTAACTGCTTTAAAATAAATCATTCAAGGCAACTTCTTAGTCATGAAAAGCAAGTACAAGTCTGACCGTTTAGTTCATTAAGGCTCTGTTACAGAACAGTTTCTTGCTTCTGGGTGAAGGGAATGATGAACTTACTGATCCATTGGCCTAGACGGAAGGTGCTCTGGGAGCTGTTACTAAACTAACTTCTCGGTTCAAATGACACTTCTCCATCATTTCTTTTGACTGTATTTAGTTCCCTCCTGAGCATGACTATCTGGTTAAACTGACCAGTGATGATGAATATTCTGGTTGGAGTGTTCCTTCACTGCTCTGTCATTCCTTAAAAAATAACTGTTTCTTGGGTTACATAGAATCATAGAATCAACCAGGATGGAAAATACCTCCAAGATCATCAAGTCCAACCCTACTGTGGTCACTAGACCATGTCACTAAGTGCCACATCCAGTCTCATCTTAAAAACCTCCAGGGATGGTGAATCCACCACCTCCCTGGGCAGCACATTCCAATCACTGATCACTCTCTCCCTAAAAAATCTCTTCCCAATACCCAACCTAACCCTCCCCTGGCAGAGCTTGAGTCTGTGCCCTCTTGTCCTGCTGCTGGTTGCCTGGGAGAAGAGACCAACCCCCACCTGACTCCAACCTCCTGTCAGGGAGTTGCAGAGGGTGATAAGGTCTCCCTTGAGTCTCCTCTTCTCTAGGCTAAACAACCCCAGGTTTGCAGAGCAGTTCAGCAAAAACCTTTGAAACAGCGACTCATATCCCCTTTATATACTGATAGGGTTGTCTTGGGGTCACTTGGAGCAAATATAAGATATTCTGCTGCTTACAGAGATTCCCCTTGGCCATGTGCTTTTGGCACCACCCTTGCACTATCATTACTGACCCCTTCCTTAGGATGCACAGGGCAGCTGTGCCCTGGAGCTGCCAGCTGGAGTCACTCACTGCTCCCAGCTGTGACCTTTGAACTCTCCACAAAACTGCAACCCAAGGGTTTCACACCAAAAAGAGCTTCTTCAGCAAAGCACAGAGTTACCAGCACTAGCAGAAGCCTGACTGGGACTCTATTAATTTCATTTATTTTTCTTTTTTTCTGTTGCTGCCTTGACAAAATGTAAAGGAAAAAGTCTGGAAAAGCTGATGTCTGATCTCCACCAGGTACTGTTCCTGGGGTTTTAGTTGTTTCCCTCTCATCCTCCCATTTTTGTTGTAGGCATTACTGTAGGTAAGTTAAGTTGAGTAATTTATATTGCTGACCTGACTGAAGGGACTTTTGTGATTCCCTCCTAATCAAGTGTAAGATTCCTAACAGCAAAGATGAATAATCCCATGGCACTTTATTAAAGCCACTATGAGGTAATATTTCCAAATAGCTTCTATAAACACAGAGTTTCTTTCTGGTAACTACTTTGTCTGGTTTGAACATTGGTATTTTCCTCACTGGAGATTACTCTATTTTTTCATGTCTTCAATTTTTTTTCCCAGCATTTGGGCACTGTTTCATAATGCATAAGTAGCAGATTAGACATGTCTCACTTTTAAAGTATTCCTTAATGATTCTTCCCCTTCTGTGCAGATGATGAAGTCATAGGGGTCAGTGTCAGCGTTCGTGACCGTGAAGATGTTGTGCAAGTCTGGAATGCCAATGCCTCTTCAGCAAGCGAAGCAAAAGTTGTAGAAAAGATCCACAAACTTCTGCCACACACGTCTTTTAAAGCAGTCTTTTATAAATGTAAGTGTTTTGTGCTGCTGATTTCCACCTTCATTAGAAAACCAAGATGCTGGTAGGGTATTTCCAGGGGAATATCCTTCCTGATTCATCGTTAATCACTTAGGAATGTAGCATCTGTCACTGCATTGCAATTATGTCCCTTTAACATAAAAATTAGCTATCATTCAAAATGCCTTTTTAGTCTGATTGTAGGATATATTTGATTTCATGTTTAATATGTCTGGTTCATAAAGTGAGTGAGACAAATCTCCTGATAACTCCCAAGGCTATGTGCTCTTCGATTTAAGTATTCATTTAGAGGAACCATTTACAGTCAGGATTTTCAGGGATCTCATACTTTAGGCTCTCTGTAAATGTCTTATCAGAACAGTGTATTCCCAAAGTTCTGTCATTGGGATGTTGTGTCTTCCTTCACTGAGTTAGACATTGTTGTCTTCTCTTTTTTTAATCTTTTCAACTTCTTGACAGAGTTTGTATGTTCTTTTATTCTTTTTTTTTTCCTTCTCTCTTCCCTAGCCCACAGAGAGCATCATGCTTTTGAAGGCTGACGTGGTGAACATTAAGTGCAGAGTGTGCCAAGTTGTTTTACTGCTACTTGGTGTTTTGAGGTGGTCAGGACAAGGAGGAGGATGGTGGAAGTCCTGCAAAAGTGCTGCACACAGTTGGTTTTGAGTTTCTAACATGTCAGACTTGAATATTGCTAATGAAAATGAGGAAAAACAGTTGCCTTGACCACAAAACGTGCAATTCATTATTTCTTGTTGTGTTGCTGTTTTTAATTCTCCATTGTTTCTTAAAAAAGATATTATAGCCAGTTGTTTTTTCAACTAGGTTATATTTGTTCCCATTTCATTAAAACACCAGGCTTTCTTTTCTTCTTAGTGAAAAGCAAACCTGCCCAGAGCTGCTGTGCTGCTTCTCCTAGATGTGCTGTACGTGGAGGAACACTGGCCTGGGGAAATGTGTTTTCAGTTTTCACTTTGAGACATTCCTATCATGTTAAGATTTACTCACTGGTTTTGTCCCAAGAGAAAAAGAAATTGCACTGCATTTATTCTAATACTCAGCCTAATCTGCTCTTGCACTAACAAGAGCACACACACTGTAAATGTACACAGGAAAGGGTTCATTACCCAGGCAACTACAGAGAGCCACATTTCTAGTGGGGCTAGCCCTGTGAGGGATGATGTTGATGCCTTTTGGTTTATTGATTTTAGAAGAGCCTGGTGCAGGCTGGAACGAGACAGGTTTCAGTAGGAAGCCCTGCACACTCCTCACCCTCTTCTTTAAGCAGTGATGAGGTTTTTGTGTTGTGTGCTTCCTCATGGTGCTTTTCTGTACACTCATGAAAAACTTATGAATTATTTCTAATGAACTAGACAAACTGGATCCATCCCTCCCACTTCCAGGAGTACTTCAGGGACACGTCTGCACCCACTAGGTCAGTGTCAGAATTGCTGTTGACTTCAGTGCAAGGGAAGAGATCCCACTGTGTGTACTTTTAAGCCATCAAGACTTCCTAAGTGACCTTTTAAAAACAACCAAAAAACCACAGAAAAGAAATTTATTTTGTGTTGCAGAATGAGTAGGAGATATTAGGAAGAGATTTTTTACAGAGAGAGTATTTAGGCATTGGAATGTGCTGCCCAGGGAGGTGGTGGATTCACCATCCCTAGAGGTTTTCAAGCTGAGACTGGATGTGACACTTAGTCCCATGGTAGGGTTGGACTGGATGATCTTTGAGATCTTTTCCAACTCTGTTGATTCTATGATTCTATGATAAACAGTGTTAAAATGTTTGTATTAACTATTTGAGATGTTTTAATGTCCTTCCAAAGACTGATGTAGTTCCTTTTACAAGAAGAAGCTGCAAGGTAGAGATGAACATACCACTGAGCACTCCTTCATAATTCTGAGGTTTTTGTTTGGTTCCAGTTGTACTGATTTCCACATCTTTACTATATTAACAGCCATAAAAATAAAATAAATTAAAAAATAAGTGTCACACGTGAGATTTTTTTTATTTACAGCTTGTATTTATGGATTTAAACTGTGCAGTTAATAAGCATTATTAATTAAACACATTTTCTAAAATCCAAATGTCACTTCTGTAATTAGCTGCATGTTGACTATCAAAGTCCACATTACAAATTGTTGTCAATTTTTCATTATTCTAAATCTCTGGTCTATAAAATTTGAGAGGTTTTTTTTCCCCCATATGGCTTAATTCTGATGATGGTTGTTATTATTACTTAGAATTTGGGTCAATGGATAACTTCTTGGCTAAAATTCTGCATGTTATATGCCACAATTCACAACTGGGCTTGGTTCAAACTGGGTAGTGCAAGTTCACAGGAACGTGACAAATTGCATATTGGAATTTTGCAACCATTGATTTAAAGACTTTGTAGAACTTTTGAACTGTCCTTTCATCCCTACATCTGATGCTATGTACTTACACTGAATGATGCTGAACGGTTAATTTTGTTACCCTCTTAAATATTTATTATTTTCACCTGGAGATTTGCTTTATTGAACTTGATTAAATGACACCCCCCCACACTACCTTCGAACTTGCCTAATTTGTTTAATCAAAGGAATGCCTACACCTTCCTATCAAAATTAGTTTCTGCTGACGTTTCAATGTAAAATTAAAACATTTAACTGCCATGGTGACAGCAAAGAAACTCCACATCAGCTGAATGAAAGAAACCTGCTTCCCTCTTGGGGTGGGAACAAGCCCTCCCTGGTCCCTCCCACGCTAGGATGGTGTCCTTGGGCTCTCTCCAGAAACACTGAAGCCTTTCACAAAGCTGGAGCCCTTGTCTCCTTTACCCAGGCTGTTTCTGTGAATTTTGTAGGAACCTCATGTCCTTGGCACAATTGTCCTGCCCCTAGGTCTGCTGAGTGTGGAGTTACTGTCGAGTGGGGATTGTCCTCTGTCCTGGAAAGCCAGGTGAGATAAGAGGTAAGAGAGAGCTCTGGTTGGACTCAGAAAGGTTTGTAGCACCCTGTGAAAGGTGCTCACAGCATCCTCCTGGGGAAAGCTTTAATGCTCTGTGGTGTTGAGTGGAGGATGGTTGGGAGCTGTTTGAAGAGCTTGCTGGACTCTTGCCCAGGCACAGGCATGGGCTGCAGACAGAGCACACAGGGATGCAGCCCAGGGATGCAAGGGGAGCAGCAGCCTGGGGAAGAGGAGGTGCTGGCTGGGCTGCAGCTGAAGCCACTGGGGCAAATGGAGCCAGGATGGACAACTGAGAAATGAACAGCTTTTTACTTCCGTGAGTTACACTTGTGTTTGTCTGCACCTTCCCAGGGCTGAAGGCAGGGGCTGAGCTCTCATTGCTCCCTCCACCTTTGGGGACATCTCTAGGAGCTCTCTGGGGCTCCCCAGGCTGTAACAACTGCTGCTGGAGAGATTAGTTGGGAATTTCACTTCACAGGGATGAAGGGCTGTCTTCTGGGGCTGGCTAATTAGCAGGATTCTACTCTGGTAATTAGATAGCAGTTTGCTGAACACAACTTAGTTGATGAAACCTCTGGAAAATGTAACAATTAAGAGGCAAGGAATGGCAGATTTGCCTCAAAAGCCTGATCCCAACCAGTTGTTGGTGTGGTTTTAGCCTTTCATTCCCCAGTAGAGATGGTGTTGACTCTTAATTTATTTGGGTTTGCTGCTGTTGTTGGACAGCTTGTTCACCCTCTGCTGTCGCAGCAGCTGGTTCCTCTAGGGCATCATCTGAGCTGCAAGGGCTTGAGAAGTGCCAAGTGTTGCTTTTTCAGAAGGCTCTCTGATGCTGCCATCACTGGAGGACAGGAGTGTTTGTCACCCTGAGAATAAATCCCTTGCCCTCCTGCAGTGCTGGGACTGTTGGCTAGGCTGTGTTTGTCTTGGCACAACCTGGCTGTGCCTCCTCTGAGGGCAGAGAATTTCCACCAGGGTTTCTCCCCACACAGCAGCACCTCTGAGCTAGATGTGTTGGAGTGATCACATGAAGCATGTGAGGTTTCCTCACCAGGCACTCTCACCATTTGTGTGCCCTGAAATGAGCATATTAAGAAGTCTCTCTTATGTGGTCCTGGAAATGAGAGACGTGCCAGAATGAATTGTTTTGGTCCATGGCTTATTTGCATTGTGGAGATGTTTGTGGAGTTTTGTTTTGGAGAGCAGTGTTGAAACAGAGCCTGGGAGGAGCAGGAGCCAGGAGGTGGGAAGGGACTTTGACATTCTGTGCTGTGCCTTAGCAATGCTGCTGGATTGGGCAGAGGAGTAGTCAAAGCATCTTCAGTTTGAAGCCATTTCATGCTACAAGCTTTGTTTGGTCTTCTGGGTGCTTTTAGCATGGCAGGTTCAGTACAGGCTGGCACACTTTCCTCAGCATGAATTAACTAACTTCAGAGCAAGGACCACACAAGTTCTGCAGGTTGGAAGGGGCTCAGTCAATGCTCTGTCTTTGTCAGCTGATGGGAGTACAAACCAGGACTAACCAGAGAGAATGGAGTTCAAGCATTGTCTTAAAACACAAACCTGACAGAGGAAAGGTGCTAATCCCAAGCACTTTATATAGACCCTCTTGATCCTATCCACACATGGAAGTGAGGTGCTTTCAGTTGGAAACCATTCCTGTCTTCATTTCTCCACTTCTCCCCCTCCTGTAATGATTCCCTAAGGACAACGATGAGGAGGAAATTAGATTAGACAAACAGTGGGAGACTCCAGGGTTTGCTGTAAAAGCCACCTCCAATCTTTGCTACACTTTGACAGCTCTCAGTTTCTTAATTTGACAAGTTAATGAAGACTGGATTATTCCTGAAGCTGTACACACCTCACTGCTGGGGAAGGGAGGCTGCACTCTGCATCAGGACTACCCACCCCAGCACCTTCCTCCCACCCAGGCTGCAAACCCCATCGCTGGGAGGGAGGTGTGTGCTGGAGCCTGGGGCAGGATCCAGAATTTGCAGTTGTGGTGTCAGTGCAGGGCTCTGCAAGATGCTCCCATGCCAGGAGACAAGTGGACCTGCCTCAGGCATGTGTGTCATCTTCGAGAAGCTATGCTGCAGTGTTTGAACTCCCAGTGTTTGGCTTGGCTGGGCAGTACGTTGTTTCCTTCCACTCTCCCTGAGGCTGTGCAGACAGTGGAATGGGCTGGCTGAGCCAGCCAAGCTAAATACAGCAGGAGACATCCCGCTCGCACCTCCCAGGCACGGCATTCCCAGGGCATCTGTCCACCCACACGGCTCTGAGTCCAGCCTGGTGCTCTGCTCCAAGTCACCAGGCAGGAAAAATGGCTTCAAATGTGGGGGAGAAACTTCTAGCTGTTGGGAAGAATGTCAGGGGGAAGCGCAGAAGTTTTGGAGCGTGTTCCAGTTCCCAGGGTGTCCCTGCTAAGGAGCAGAGTTTCAGGTTTTGCTGATCCCTCTCCAAACTGCCCATTGCAAGCCCAGTGCCTGAGATGTGCTTTGTCTCATGGAGGAACTGGGAGAAAAGCATATCCATCAGCACACTGAGGCTCCATAAATAAGCAAATTGGAGCAGGCTGGAAGCAAAGAGCAAAGTAGGTATCATTCATCATACGAGGGGGCCTGGAGTATGTTCCAGCTCATAATGCATAAGGGAGAGAAGTGTTATGAAAAGGCATGGGATGAATCCCCTTCTTTTTGGATCATGATTCTGTGTAATAAACATGCAAGACAATTTGTATAAAATAGTGAGGATTCTTTCCTAGAGGAGTCATTAAAGCTATATTTGCACGTCAGGGAACAGCTCGGAGGAATGTTTTGGAGTTACATTTCCATACAAGTGTGCAAAGAGAAAACAACACAGTCAGCAAGTGATGGATGGTGCATGTAATGCCATGCTGTACTCTCCCTGGGCCAGTAATCACATTCTATGGGCTCCCATCAGACCAGGGAAGCACCCACCCTGGCACCCCTTGTCCCTGCCTCCCTCTGCAACTGTCAGAGTGTGGGGTGGATCCCATTGTAAATGCCATCAAAGGTAGAAGGGATTTTTCCTGAGTGTCTTTTGGCCACAAAACTGTGTTTGGAGGAGGAAACTCCTGACCCAAATGCATTAGCATTGCTGGCACTTAGCAACCTTTGAAAATAAGATTTGCCTGTAGAAGGAGAGGGTGGTCTGCCAGGTAAACTGGGAAATGACCCTGCATTGTGTGGCACAGGCACAGTCTGCACAGAAAGCTTGATGTTTGCTTTTCACTTTGGGATAATTTGGGGGGAACTTCCTTTGTTTTGTTTGCATTCAGCACTTCCCAACCAGCTTGTTAGTCACTCCCTACATCCACACTCTGCAGCAGCAGCAACACCACTGTCTGGCTTTGTGTCTCAGATCCCGCAGCCTCCTGCTGTGGCTGTGCTGTGGGGTCATCAGGTGCCTCTCCTGGAGTTTATCCCAGAGGAACACTCGACCACAGGAGCCTGGGGCAGCCCCTTTCCATGTTTTCATAGGCAATGAGGATGATGTTTCTTCCTCTGGAATCAATGTGAGCATCCTCATTGCCCTCACCTCCATCATTCCTGTCCTGCTCCTTTTTCCCCCTTTCTAGCTGCTCACAGCCTATGTCCCCCTGAGCACCCTTCTGTCCCTCTCTCCTTCCTTCTCATATTTCTGGAGTCAGCCCAAGGTCTGCAAGAGGCAAGTACCATCTTTACATAAAACAAACTTTCTGCTGATGTTCATGCCACCCTGCCACGCTTTGCGTAAACCTCTCAGTTTTCTTTGGAGATCCAAATCCTACCGGACCCACAGTCTCTGGAGGGTCAAACCCACACCAGAGGGATGGATGTGGCCATGGGGGCTAAGCCCTTCCTCTGCAGTGGGGAGCAGGTGCTGCATTTCCTCATCTCTGATTTTTTCCCTAATTGTTTTTATCAGATATAAACTCTGGATTTTCCCAAAGTTTTCCCTGCTGATCTGGCTCTGGAGCAGGAGCAGCAGACCCTCCATGTGCTGACAGCCCATCTCCCACCCTGGCATTGACCTCTGCAAATGGGATCCTGAGCTGATCTCATTTTCCTGGGTTTTCCCTGCTGCAGCAGAATCCCCTCCACACCAGTGCTCTGTGTGCTGCTGCTCCAAGGAGCAGAAAGCTTTCTTCTGCCACTGGCATCCAGACCTTAATCTTTGGGGTTAGGCCTCCCTCTGATCCACCTGTGAGCATGGGGTGAGCTGAAGCCTTGAAGAAAAGGTGTTTTGAAAGTGTGGCTTCCCCAGTACACCCCTGCAGTTTCCCAGCACATCCCAAGGCTGGGAGCAGCCTCAGATTTTGTTGTCGGTGCTCATGCCTGGATGGAGGTGCTCCTCTTGTGCACCCAGGGGTGCAGGATGGAGCTCTTGGTGTTTGGAACCCCTAAGGGCATTTACTGCTGGACGTTTCTAAGGGCAACAAGGAGGTGGGAGTGGAAGTTCAACAGTTGCAATAGTTTTACAGTTCAAAGCCTGCAAAGCCTTCCAGATTTAAGTGCAGGTTCCCTTTTTTTTTCCTTCTCATTACTGAAGTAAAGGAGTCATCAGAGATGGTCTGCAATATGGGAGACACATGTTTGTGTAGTGCTACCTTTTATATAGCAGCAGCCTGGGCTGGAAAGATGATCCTCTTCTAAGGAAAGAAGTTATCTCTGCTGCTCACGCTCTGTCCTGGAGCTTCCTTTGAAGAGTCTTAAGTTATGGACATAAGGGTTTTGGTAATGGAAAGCTTTCTGGTTTTAGGGTTTATGAATTTAAATCCTGAACAGCTCTACAAGAAAACACCTGCACAGAGTTGAAAGCGAGTGGATCTCCTGTGCAAGGCTGGCACAGGAGCTGCCATGAGATGGCACTGCGACATCAGGCATGGAGCTGAGCCGCTCCATCCCGCCGGGGTGTGCGGGGAAACACCTTCCTGGAGCGAGAAAAAAACGCCAAAGGAGAGAAAGGACTTAGGCAAGGATAATTCTGCTATTAGTCAGGGGGAGCTGTCATGGAGCCGTGTCTGGACTGGACTTTTCCTGCTTACACAAAGCACATAATGCAGTAGGAATTTCTGTATAAACAGTGCAAATAAGAGGGGAGGGTGGCTAAATTGTGAACTACGGTAAAGATAAAGATTTTCTTTAACTGTTGCTGGTAAATTCAGAAAGTCTTGAGTTTCTTGGGGGTTCTGAACATAACTGCATTACAAATAGTTGTGGTATAACTTTCTTCTAGACTTGTTTCTCCCTTTCTTTGAGTGCACATGAAGGTTGAAATCAGCTGTAGGAATGGGGAGAAGCTGTCGTGGCTGGGTAGGTTCACAGCTGGAGCAGGGCTGGCTGTGCTGCACCTTAGGGATGGCATGGGATCTCTACACTCCTGGTAGAATGTGGGAAAAGCACTTTGTGTCCACAGTGGGACAAATGTTCCTCACAAAGTGCCAGGTAACACCACTGTGTTGGTAATATCTCTGACACCATAAATGAAACTCTCTTGAAAAAACCTTTTGCCAACCATGTTGCTCAAAGCCAGGCAGAAAGCATGGGGTGGAGCATGCTACAATTTCTAATTGATTGTAATTGGAGAGAAATCCTAAACCATGGAGGGTGCCTCTATATGCTGCAAGTGGCTTCTCCCTTCTCTCAAGCAGAATGGACTAGCAGCCTTTCCCCTCTTCTCCTCACCTAGAAATGTTCTTTTTTTTTTTGTGCTCAGACAGTGCCTTATCTGTGTTTAACTCTTGGAAAGTAAACAGCAGCACACTGAGTGCATTTCTGCTCTGAGAAAGCAAGTGGCCTGCATCTCCTACAGCACTGACAAGGTCAGGAGCAGTTCTGGAAAACACCAGCAAAACCCAAACAGGTGAGTACACTGACACCCTTTTCCTGTCCTACAGCATGAGGAGAGTTTGGTAACTGGGACCAGCAGTGGGGTTTTCTCCTGCTCATGTGTTAAACTACCATCACTAGTTGCTGGTGTTAATAGGACTCTGTGCTGCCCAGGCACCTGCTCTGCACAGGTGCTCCAGCAGTGGTGGTGCCTCCAGCAGTGGTGATGCCTCCAGCAGAGGTGGTGCCTCAGGCAGGGGTGAAGCCTCACGGTGGTGCCTCCAGCAGTGGTGGTGCCAGGCTCTGGGCAGAGCTGGGGGCAGCTGGCTGTGCTGTATGGGCATTTTTTAATGTGGCTACAACTGCTTCACAGTGCTGGGCAGATCCCTCCATCTCACACAACACAGCAGTGCCACCCCAAAACACCTGCCAAGGTGTATTCACACAAACGACCCCAAGGACCTGCATTTTCCTGGGCTCTGGTAAAGAGTAGCCTGGTGCTGGGGTCAGTTTATCAGCAGGGAAGCTATGTCGTGGCTGTAACAGGTTGTAGAAATCCACCTGAGCTCAGAGACTTTGCTGCTGCTATTGCTGATCGAGATCTGCTTTTCCCAGGCACTGTGACATGTGTTATCCTTCCCTGTTACATATAATACAACAAACAAAAGCAGCTTCTCGTATTTGACCCACATTTCTCCTAGGTCCCCTTTTCTTCCCTTTTTTTCATCCCCCAATACCTGCATTTCAGCCCAGACAAGGAGCAGAGACAGGACATGTCTCCTTCCCATGCCACTCTGAGCCCAGCCCTCCTGACACTTCTATGAGCACCCAGCTACTGCCACGGCAAGAGCACTGGGATTTGGCTTTTATTTTTTCTCCAAAGGCACAAAACTCATGTTTTTAAGGGTATTTTTTAAATGGGGCTTTGGGGAATAATTACCCTTTATGCTACTTCAAAGAAGTCCCCAGCAAGCTTAGCTATACCCTCAGAGGACTGTGCCTGTTAGGAAAATACGCTGGCTTAAGCATCCTGTGAGTAATAGAGACTTTGAGTGATGGTACTTAGCGCAAATGGGCCAACGATCACATGCCTGAGCCTCCTAAAGCCATTCAGGAGATTTTTGCACCAATTGCAGCCTATTCATCAAAATAAGATGCCAATAAGTAAAGCATTACAACGCTTTCAGAGGGGAGTGTGCAGAGGAAAGTGGGGGAATTCTGCCCCCAAATGGATATTCAATCTTATGACACGGATTTTGTATTAAAAAGGGGGAATGCCTTGGCTTCTGGCCATGCTGCAATCCTTGGGATAATGCTTTATCTCCGTTGTCTTTCAGCTGCTTTCCTGCCTCCGTCGCGTGTGGACATCGAAATCATATAACTCTCAGCCAGCTAGTCAGGATTTATTTCACTAGATTGTCCTCTAAAAATGCTGCCCAGTGCCCCAGTAAGAGCAAGGCAGGATGCTGCAAGAGCAGAGCTGGGGCTGCAAGGGCTGAGGGAACACCCTGGGGCATCTGGGTTTCCCTGTGAGGTTGGTTGCTTTGGATATCTTTATTTAGGGATTGTAAGGAGCAGGGTGGGAGAAGCCAAAGGTGCATCAGGAGTACCTCCTACTTGCACAGCTGTGAGCAGCATCATCCCACCCAGTCCTCCCCAGGATATGCTGGAGCTGTGCCATGTTCCATGAGCTGATGAATGGATTAACTTAGTATTTCTCCCCTCTTTTCCATACAAGCATCCAGCCACGGTCCTGGCCTGGATTGTGGTGTTTGCAGTGCATCCTGAGATGTCTGGTGGGGCTGCCTGATGCTTCAGGTTGCTGAGGGTGTCACCTGAGGGTGAGGGGACCCACAGCTCAAACCTCTTCCAGTCAACCCCAATGGTAAGTCATTTTTAAGAGAGTGTATTGGGTTTCTTTTCTGTCTACCTCCTGAGCTCTCAAGCTCAAGTTTTCCAGCTTTTTTCTCCATGACTCCAAGGATGCAATAGGTACCCCTCCTATTTTCACCACCTCCCCGAGTATTTTTAAGAAGAAGCCAATATCCTTGGCTGTCTGACCCAAGGAAATAGTGCTTTAAAGAGCCAGTAATCTGCAGTGAAGCCTATGGGAGCTGGCAGCACCGTGGTGGCAAGTCATGGGGTTGGGATTCACCTGTGGGGAGCAATTGCTGCAGGCAGGAGACCTGTGGCTTCACAGCCAAGCTGCCTGCACATACCTGGCAGCAGTGCTCCAGAACGTGCTGGACTGAATCCTCCACTCCAGCATGGGGATTTTTGGCTGCTCTGGTCATCCCATGGAGAAGCTTACACTGCTGTGCAAAGGAGAGGTGTTGAAGGGCCACAGGTATGCCATGGTGGGGAGGTGCCAACACTAGGAGATGTCATGCAGCCTGTGATTGCAGGGATGCATGGGGGACACCAAAACCAAAGCCCACAAGGCTTTTGGATGAGAGGGCAGGAGTGCAGGGAAGCTCTCCCCTGCTCCAGGTGGTTTCCATCCCAGTCAGTCCTGTCCCTGCTGCAGCCACAGACTGGCCCTGGCTCATCCCACCTGTGTGTATGGGTTTGTGTTTAAACCATTACAAATGCAAATGATCCTTCTCAATTACAAAAGCCTGTGTGAACTGGCATCTTTGAGGGAAACTCTGAAAGAACTCCTGGCACTGCTCTTCTTCAAATATTTGGAAGCTTTGCTAAGTCTCCTGTAACAAAGACAGGCACAACCTCCTACTCCTCACTGTCCTCCCTCCCACAAAGGCGAGTGCTCTGCCACTGCACACCAGGAGACTGTCACTGCTTCAACAGTGACACGAGGAGTGGCAATGGATGGAGATGCCACCTGGGACATCAGCAAGGCTGTAGCTGCCCCACTGCAGCCCATCTCCATGTGTCCTGCTTACATGGTGCTACCATGGAGCAGCACATTGGGAAACATCTTCTTTGCTTCAGCACCTGAGTTTCCCTCCTGATTTTCCTGCTTTTGCCCTGCTACCATGGCCTAAACTTTTTATCCTTATTCTCTACCACAGCCTCTCTCAAGTACCTAATTGTGCACTGGAGATGCCCTGGGGGCACTGAGCTGTGGTCCTGCTGCTCCCCTCGCTCACGATGTCAGGGGTTCGTGCTGAAAGGATGAGCACAAGCCATTTGGAGAGCACATCACCCAGCCAGCCTGGAGCAGGTGGAAGTGAAATGAATGGTTAAATAAATGCAGTGGCCACCTGCACACAATGTGACAGTACTTCCAAAACAATGAAACGTCCTATTTCAGCTTTGGTATCTGCTATCAATTGAGATTGAAGGTATTGATCGAGGCTGATTGCTGGGAACAATCAGAAAGTGGAAGGGTAATTGACTGTCATGTCCCTCATTGATCAGGCACCGCAGTTCACAGCAGCCAACATTATTTTCAAGCACTTTGCAGCATCCCTTTAATAAAGAAACCCAGACTTTAAGTAACAAAGTGACTTACCTGCTCTGCCATTTAGAGGGTGAGTGAGGCCAATTTTTAGCCAACATATCCTTGCCTTAACCAAACTTAAAGGTGTCACCAGGACAGTGCCAGGGCAGGAAAGCATGGATTTCTGTTTGCATGTGTGTCACTGTGAGCCAACACAATGCTGTGGAACAATCCCACTCCTTGCTGCTTGGCTGCAGCAGATATTACCAGAGGGCCTTGGAGGCAGCAAAGGCACTGCACATGGGCCAAAGGCCAGGAGAGTGTGACCTCTTCTCTCTAGGTTGTTTGAAATGTTAAAGCAACAAATATTTTATACCATGTGTTTCACCAGGGCTGGCTAACAGCTGATCCAGAAAAACTGTCCTGGGAGAGACGCAAATTGGGAAACATCCCAAGTTGCTGCAATCAAATCCACAAAAAGCTCATATAAAGTTTTTACGTATAATCAGAAGGATGGAAAAATTACCTTATTCCCTGCTGTGCACTTCAGATTAATATAGCCAAACATTATTCAATCCTAATACTTATGGTGACCATGGAACCTCTTCCTGTACTTACAAGGAACAGGCAGATAAAATGGCTTTTCTCCTGGAAGACACGAGTCTGCTGTTGGTTTTTAACAATCTGATGTTTAAAAACATTAAACTTTCAAATGTTGAGAACTGTTAAACAAAAAATGTTTAACAATCTGATGTTAAAAATCTGATGTTGCAGCTCCTCACCTGCAAGCTCTCTTGGGCAGGGACTGCTCCCTGTGAACAGAGGTCCAGTGCAATGAATGGGATTTAGCTGTTCAGTGAGATTCTTGTGCCTGAACACCTTAGTGAACCTGACCATGGAGTGAGCTCAGGGGTGAAGGTCCTAATTTTGACTCCACAAAACCCAGGACTGTTTGCATTCCAGTTGTGGCTAAAGCAAAGCAGACTGCAGAGTGCCAGGTTGCTGCAGAGTGCCAGGTAGATGCCACTTTTCCCAGGCTTTTCCCACCTGAACATTGTGTACAGGCAGAGCTGGAGCCTTCTGTGTGTTTGTCTCAGATTTCCCAATGTCTAGCAGCCTGTTGGGAGCTGCCAGATGTCCAGAGATGCTGACCTCGCCTGCTAAGCATGCATGAGCTCCTCCACGGCAGGCTCAAAGCAAGCCCAGTGCCTCCAGCACCACGGGGCTGGCCATGCACGTGGTGTCTGGTCCTTTGAAGAGGGTGTAGGAAGCACAGGAGATGCCAAGGATTCTGCCCACAGACCGTCCCAGCGGTACAGCCACTGCGATGCATCCTGAAGTCCTTGCCCTGGTGTGCAGCACTATTTGTTCAAGTCGTTTTAGTTTCAGGAGCAATATATTGGTGGGAAAATACATGCAGGAAGAAGCCAATGGATTTTGTGAATGTGCATAAAGCTTGGACTCAACTCCAAGGGATCTGTGTCAGTGTACAGCCTCTGCTCGTTGAGCACTTGCTGTAAGCCCCAAGGTTGGCTTTTTGCTTACAAACAGGACTTAATGAGCTGCTGTTGACTTTACCCAGATTTCTCATTTCCTTCCCAGCCTTCAGGTGTTAAAACCCCATTTCAAAGAGGTTTGGGCACTTCTCACCCACAGCAGTTGTTCAGCTGAGCCGAGCTGCTCCTCGCCTTGGGTTTCAGGCTGTTAAACAGCTCAGCCCAACCTGCTTTTGGTTTCCTTTGTCTTGACTTTTTGGGGCTGCTGGTGAACCGAAACACCCATAGCTCACTCGCATTGTGGGCCACAGGCAGAGCTGAGTGGGGAAGTCAGTGAAGCCACCGAAATTTCACAGCGACAGGCGACAGCCCCACAGGCATCACCCATGAGTCAGCCACGCCGCGGGGCAGCGAGGGCGCCTGGAGAGGTTTCTCATCCCACCCAAGTTTCTTTTCCTGGGAAGCAAAGTGGCTGTGCTGGGTTGTGTGGGCTGCATGAGCTCCAGAGAGTCAAACCCAAACTGAGCTGACAGAATAGCTGTAGTCTCAATCACCCAAAGCAAAACCCTCCTGTGTTGGAGGCTTAAAATGCTGATTACACAGAGCTGGCTGACCCCAGGTCACAGCCAAGGTGCTGGCTCAGACCATGGTTAAACGTGCAAGGGAAACAGAAAAATGCTGTGCTAGATGTGGTCAAAGCATCAGTTGCTTTAGAGAGAGGTAAATCCTGCAAGTGCAGCCATGTGCTGCTTACTCCCCCTCAAATTGTGCTGTTAGTCCCAACAGTCCCATGCTGGTGGGTTTAGGGAAGTGAAGTGTAAGACTGGGATCCTCTCTGACCCCTCTTAAAATAACTTCTCTGAGGGCTCCATACATGCTTCTACTGAGCAACCACACTCTTCCCACTGCATCTCCTGGAGGGAGGATGATGAGAAGAGGAAGGCTGAACTGGCAGTTAGCATTTAAGGACAAAAAAGAAAAAAAATTAAAACGTCACAGCGTTAATTTACACCAAACAACAAGCATTTCTCCTTAGAGAGTGGATATATCACAGGAATATATGGCAGGACAAACAGAGCAAGCACATGCCACAGTGAAACAAGAGTTAAACAACATCAAATCATCCCTGTGATGGATCATTAAGGATGTGGAGTCTAAATGTGTGGTGAGATTACAGCATCGTGCAGATGTTCCTATACCAGCAGCTTCTTTTGCATGTTGCAAAATATATAGATAATTCCTGGTAAGAAACACACACAAAGACTAACCTATCCCACAGTGAATGCATATTGGATTGTTGGACAAGGTGGGGTGGGAAGGAGTGAGCTGAACTGCTGCTGCCTGGGATTACAGCTGCTTTCAGCCAGCAGTGGGACGTGTCTGCCTGCGACCTCCCCACCTTTGCCCAGGCACAGTGTACAGCAGGGACAGATCAGCAGGGAGGGAGATGGGTTAAACAAACAACAGAGCTGGCCCGAGTAAATGCTGAGGAATCCTCTTTTTTTAACATGTATATTTTGTCAAAAATTTAAGGCAACATTCCTCCTGCTAATTAGTGTTTCCACGGCACTGCGAAAACTACAGCTGTAGGAAGAATTCAGGAAAAGCAATCAGCAGCACAATTAAGCAATCTGCCATAATGACAGAACACAACATTAGGGATAGAGTAATCAGAAACATATATATTTTTTTTTTCTTCTTGATTTTCATTTCCCACCCAATGATTTGCCTTTGCAGGGTGTATGCAAAGCGATGCCCGATGGAAATGCCCATATTTCTCTGCTACAGCTTGTAGACCTTGCTCCAGTGAGGGTGCCCAGGGTAATTCTTGCCAATCAGTTGCAACTAGTGTTATTTGCACTGTATTTGTTTGAAACCCCAATGTTGGACCTGCTTTAGTCCTAGTTTTGTCACCCTGTCTCATGTAAACTCTTTCAACTTAGAGGGTCCAACTCCTTTAAGTGGAAGCTATCCAGACAAGAAATCCTGGAGCTGAGGTCCTCATGTTCCTGCCAGCCATCCCACCCAAGGAAGCAGAGCAGGGAGATGCTTCACACAGTGTTTCTGCAACCTCCAGCTCCTGCTCAGGAGAGGAAAACGCCTACACCTGTGAGCAGACAGTGAGGGAATGGGCCTGACCTGCTCCATCTGCACAAGCTGTTTTCCCAGAGCTCCCCCAGGCTATAAGAGCCCACAAGGAAGGTAAGCTCTGTTCCAAGGAGGTGGTTTGGAAGGGAGAAGGGAAATATGGCCCCTGAGAAGGAGGTCCTATGCATTTCAGCTCTCTGCCAGTCATGGATCAAAGCTGGTTGGAATGAAACCACAGGAGAGAGGGAAGCTCATGTGTTGCTGTGGGGAGGTAGGTCTTCTCCTTGGGCTCTGCTTGGGGGGTTTACTGGCTGCTGGGAGAGGGCTGCTGTGAAAAGCTGGGAGACAGGCAGTTTTGGTAGAGCCAGAAATGATCTGTGTGCCCTGGGAGGCTGCAGGCATTTGTAGTGGGACTGGTGAGCTTTGTGGTGGCACTTCCCAGGAGGTGGTGATGGTGGTACTGGAGAAGACCACCAGCCTTTCCCTGGGAGGTAGGAGCACTGCAGTGGTGCTGCAGGAGCCTGTCCTTCCAGGATGGTGAAGCATGTGGGATTGCTGCTGAAGGTGTCTGGATGGAGTGCTCAACATGTGCTCTGCTCAGCTGGGACTTGTTGATGCCCTGTTATCCTCCCACAGTCATGTTTTCTCCTGCTCAGTCACAGATGGAGCTTTTCCTTGTTAGTGTCCCTTAGGGAAAGATCCCAGAGGCTTGGGAGATGTGGCTCCAGTTTGTAAACTCTGGTGCAAGGGAGGGCCTCAGCTGTTTGAATTTACAGGTGACTGCTAAAATCTTAGCTTCCATCAGAAATAATCTCAGATATGTAAATACGATGAATTTGATGAATACTGATGATTACTTAGAAACACAGTTCTCTGGTTTGCATCCTACAGAACCTAATAAAATGACAACTATGAAGTTATGTATTTTGAGAGTTAAAGTCTCAATAATGGGATAAGAGCACCTTTATAACCTGAAAAACTTTTGGTTTTGCTTCAAGGGATAGGCTTAAGATAAATCTTTCAAAATCACCTAAAACTGAGAAGTCCAACACCTCCTCATGTACAGGAAGATGTGAGTTCCAGCTCCTTCAGATCCTGTGAGGAGAGGCTGAGGGAGCTGGGGTTGTTTAGCCTGGAGAACAGGAGGCTCAGGGGTGACCTTATCACCCTCTGCAACTCCCTGACAGGAGGTTGGAGTCAGGTGGGGGTTGTTCTCTTTTTTCAGGCAACCAGCAGCAGGACAAGAGGGCACAGACTCAGCTCTGCCAGAGGAGGTTTAGGTTGGATATTACAGATTTTTTTATGGGGAGAGCAATCAGGCATTGGAATGTGCTGCCCAGGGAGGTGGTGGATTCACCATCCCTGGAGGTTTTCAAGCTGAGACTGGATGTGGCACTTAGTGCCATGGTCTAGTAACCACGGTAGGGTTGGACTTAATGATCTTGGATGTCTTTTCCAACCTGACTGATTCTATAATAATGAAAAATTTTGGTGCCACTTAAATCCATTTCTGATGTTTGTTTTTGTATGGCAAAAGATCAGGTGTTTTGCTGCCAGATTCTGCTGACACTAAGGCTGGTGAAAAGTCACATGACCACAACCCCTTAGAGCTCTTGTATCAGAGCTGATATTCTTCATGTTCCTTTTTCATCTGGGAGAGACTGGCTTGCAAACAAACATACACACAAAGAGCTGTTCCTCCTTCTCCCATGTGCCCATGTAAGTGGAAATTGTCAGGAACACAAGGTCCAAGGAGTGGAGATGTGTCTGCAAAACTTGCTCACAAAATCCCAAACCATGGAGGAATGCTGGGTTAATTTTTCATCTGAGTATCAGCTGAAAGTAATGTAAACCCCAAATTAATGCAGACAATGCCTAGTCTGGTCTGCAGGCCCTCTGTATTTTTTAATTCTTTCCTACTAAAACTCAATAAAAACATGGGGGTGGAAGGTGCTGCTGGGAATTTGCTTTTTGTTCTGCTTAAGTGCTGTATTTCTCAGCAGTCTTCAAGTTGCTCAGCATGAAGATATTGTTACATTAGAACTACTGTGGGTTTAACACAATTCAGAATTTGCAGGCAAATGGATGTATTGTGTTGGGGCTTATCCACAGAGGACTGTGAAACTACAAATTACAGCCCAGCTGTATTCTCTTATCTGGATTTCTTTTTCCCCCATGTGTCTGAGAGTCCTCCCCTGTTCACAAGCAGAAGGTGCAAGGAGAAACTCAAGTGAGAAAGACACATGGGCCCAAAGTCAAAAGAGACCCTGACAGTGGAGATCCTGCCCATGTCCATGGATGCTGCATTTGGATGCGGTGGTGTGGCTGGCGTCTTTTCTGAGCTGGAGGGAGCTACAGTGTTTTCCATTAGTGGAGGATGTTAAGCCTCTGTGTTTACTGTTTCTGTGATCACCTGGGGACTCTGTGTCTGCAACTCTCCCTAGAAAACAGAGGCAGACAGGGTAATGGTCAACACATCCACTGAATGTTTCTCCAACAAGGAGGAAGCAGGAGGCTACTGATCCTCTTGGATAGGATATGGCAGTAAACCAGGATCCACCCATGTAATGTGTCAGCTGTTCCTCATCCTCATTCTTCCTCTCTGAAGGGAATGATAAACCCCCAGAAGGTCCCTGTGGCAGAGGTAGAAGGTATTTGCACTCTACAGCAGTTTGAGACAAGGCTTTATCACCTCTTGCTAGCCCCAGACAGGTTCTGCCTACCTTGTCCCAGTTACACAACCTAGGACAGGTTATGTAGGAGGGTCTGATGCTACAAGCCTGGACACTTGGCTTGGGAATATCACTGGAACAACCAAGTCTATCTGGGCAGAGGTGCTGCACCACT
The DNA here is from genome assembly GCF_000695815.1 of Acanthisitta chloris. NCBI lineage: Eukaryota > Metazoa > Chordata > Aves > Passeriformes > Acanthisittidae > Acanthisitta > Acanthisitta chloris. The sequence goes on from NW_008675698.1 coordinate 37,652, forward strand.
GATGGCTGAGCCAAGCACTTGGCTTCCATTCTTCAAAGCAAAGGGTCACATTACTTGATTTCTGTGATACTCTGGACACCTGCTAGCCAGTAATAGGCTGAAAACTCAATGACCCCACGATAATGTTGTTATGTTTATTTGCTTCCTTTCAAATGGCTGTGGATACAAAGGATGCTGACAAATGGGACCTGAACTCATGCATTTAGTTGACAAGGAAATAAATATATCAGAGTGACAGTACTTCTTTGAACTCTTTTGAGCCTTGGGAGTTGCTGGCCATTCTGTTTGCTGGCTCAGTTTAAGCAGCAGAAAGGTCCATGTGTTCTGTCAAAGCACTTTGCTTGTGACAGGCAAAGTGCTGCCCTGAACTGGAAAACCATTCAGAGCAAATAAATGCATTAGTTCAATGCAGAGTATCTTATATTTGATACACACCACTTCCTAATCACTTTACTGAACATCTGGATTGCCTTGAAATGACACCAGTGATGGTGTCATCTTCAATTTGGACACGGGATCCATTCTGGAAGGCTTTTTCCAGGAGAGCACCTCTTGGATCTCATCGTGATTTGGGTTGGGTCCTACAGGTCTAATGTAGAGCAAATAAAATTAAGAGTTGTTTCAGTGCTACAGGAGCACAGAGGAGACAGCTGAGCCCTTTGGTACTTGTAGCCCAAACTGTAGAATCATATTAAGCAGTGCAGATGTTAACAAGGAGTAGAGGAAATTTTTCACATGTCTGAAACAAGGACTGTGCCTCTTCCTCTTAGGGAAGTACCCACTACAGGTATGTTGTTGTGGAAGAAATGAGAATAATTAATTATGACTGTTAACATGGCACACAAGAGGTTGAAGTTAAACCCATTGTGATACTAAAGGAACACAGAGGGTGCAGAGACACTGGTGGCTCTGTGAGAGCAAAGGGGGTGACTTAATTAACTTGATGCACTCACATCACGGCGAGTCAGGCTCGGCTGAGCCACAGTGAGAACTATTTGCAACATCTTTTTGTCAACATCTGTTTGTCTTTGAGTTCAGGAAAGTAGAACAAATCTCATTGATTTTTATGTTTTTTTCTTGTGTTGAAATTTTGCATGATTGTTTCTGTGATTTTGGCAGCCAAAATGATGCTGGAATGTTTCACCTTCTTTTTCCAAGTTTTTGAGCTGAGTTGTTCAGTTGAGGTTTGTCACATAAACCATGAGGTTTTACTTCTGCTGCTAGCCAAATTATAATCTTTCTATCATAAGCCTTTGGTTGTTTATTTCTTTTTTTTCTTTAAAGCTCCAGCTTCTGGAATCGCAAGAATGCATGAAAATCTCTACTGCTTTCTGTCATGTGTTTGTTTTCCCTTGTGATTTTAGCGCTGAGAACTGTGGAGAAACTTTTGGGTGTCATCAGAGAGATGAAAAATGGAATTAATTAATTTTTTTTTAATTTTTAAATACCAGTTAGATAATTTTTGGAAACTATGACTCATGATTTTCAACGTTTAGATTTGGCAGTGCTGCAGTTCTCTGTGCTGCTTCCCCGTGACCAGGAGTGCTGGAAGAAGCCATGTGGGGCTTGTCTCCACGGACAAGTTCCAGCACAGAGTCAGGGTGTGAATTCACAGTGCCCTAGTTATGTTGCACAGGTTCCCCATGAGGATGCAGAGTGTGCAGGGCCTGCCCTTTGGAAGTGTTCTCAGGGCATATCTCTGGGAGTAACATACAGTGTGTGGTTTGGTGGCCCTAGAGATGACACCAACGCTCATGGACTGAAGGCAGCGTGGCCATTTCATGCTTCAAACTGTGCTTACTGGCACAGACACAGCTCTGGGATGCTGCTGCTGTGAGGATACTGAGCATCTTCCAGCTGTGCTGTGTGTTCATGGTGAGTGGGATGCCTTCTGGGTGCTCTGAGTGATGCTCAGCCTCCTCATCCTCTTAGCACCCACTCCCTGTATCTACAGGGGGAGCTGAATAGCTGATCCATTTTCTGAGCCTGTTGGTGAGGAATTGTGGCTTTGGAGCTGTCCTTTATGCCCAGCAGTCCACAGTACCCAAGGACCATGCAGGGAAGGCAATGACACCTGTGTAACCTCTGGGGGACTTCCTGAAGCATAGGTGATTTGGTTTAACACTGAAATTTGCCTGTGGGCTCCTCCAGCTCCTGAGGACTGTAAGCATATCTTGACTCCTTGGAGCCATCAGCAGGATGGGAAAACTCTTGGGCAGCCAGTGAGGAACACATCAGATGAGCTTGAGATGACCTTGAAGGAGCAGTTTCAAGTCCCTTCTGGCTGTCCCCATCGATTCTAGAAAGAAAAGGGGAAAAATGAGCCATTGTGGCAGACTTGGTAAAGGGGGACAAGGGGAAAAAAGCCACATAGGAATAATTTGACCCCTGATGAAGAAGAGATGTGCTAGCTGTGGGGTACTTACTGTACCCAAGGCCAAGTTGGAGCAGCTGCTGGGATAAAATATAGGAGACAGAGACAGTGCTGCTGGAGCAGCTCCTCTAGCCAGGCCAGGAGGGAGGGAAGGAGCTGCTGTGGCTGGAGCCCCCCGGGAAGGGCTCTCTGCCCTGGGGAAGCTCAGATGCTGCAGGGTGCACTAGGGTGGAGGGTGGCTGGGAGCAGACTGAGGTCTCTGCCCCTCAGGAAGCTGTAAGGGATTTGTGTGTTTTCCAAGGCATCAGAGACAGGATGCTGAGGGGTGGGAGAGAGAGATTTCCTTCTGCTGTGAATAGACTGGGGTGGGGGATGGCAGCTCTGATTTAACCCTTCCCTGTCCCTTTCATCTCCAAAGTGAGATGGTGTCTTAGGAAACTATCCCAAGGAAGTGCAGAAACGAAAAGGCACAAAAAGTACTGGGTTGTTGGCACTGGGGTGATGCCATGAGTTTATTATCCCAGTTCTTTCACCCCCAGGCATGTCTCCCTGGCTCTGGCATTCCTTTTGACTTTGAAGTTTGTTTGTTCAGTGGCACTGGCATTGCTATGACCCAAATGAACACAGGCAATGCCAAGGGAGAGGCTTACGGGACATCACCTTGCGAAAGGTAGAAGCAGCTCGTGGGAGACAGCTGCAGGTTTGGGTGCTGTAACAAATTTCCCCCAGAAGCCTGAAAAAATGGGATTTCATTCATCTTCTCCATCAAGGGTGGTTAAAAAATACTTTAGGACTAACTCCTGATATGGGTCCCACTCATGTTCAACAGTAAAGGCTCTTCTGCATCTCTTGTAAAGCCATTAATGGGATGACCTAGAGGAAGTGGAAGAAAACTCAACTGCCATCACATCCCACTCCCACCACCCAATCCAAGTCCTCAAATACTTCAGAAAAAGGACCTGTGTGAAGACCTTTAGGGCATGAGTACATAAAGGCACTTAGGAGACGTACCTGGAACAAGGGAAGCCAGGGAAAACAACTTTGTTTACTGCACCAGAGCGTCCCAGAGCAGTGGAGAGTCCACATGGCTGAAAGTTGGCAGCCAGGCTGCAGGTGTGGTGAAAGAGCTGTGTTTTCTAAATACTTATTGCTCTGGCCTTTTGTAGATAAAGATCAGCTCTGACTCGAAAAGAAATTATAGCAGAAGTGCTTGTATCTGGGATGATGAATACCTGCTTCCAGGTTGGGCTTTGTAGAATTGAACTGCATAAACAAATTATTTGAAGTGATTAACCAAGTCAGAGGGTTGATGGAACTGTGTCTCCAGCTCTCACAGTATCGGGGTGGAAGCTGCAACGTGTTGGTCAGGGAATTACTCTGGAAAGGGACAGACAGCCTTCAGAAGGTTCTTGGGTGTGAGGTTTCCCATTTAAATAATTTCTTCCCTCTGAAAAAAAACCCCTCACAGCAGAAATAATAACCCTCCTGAAAGCCTGAAATTTTGCTGAGATTCAAAACACTGTCTGGACTCTGCAGACATTTGATGTGCAAGGATGGCAGAGAGCAGTCGTGAACCACTGAGAGCCAAAGAAGTTGTAGGAAAACATCTGGTCTCTAGGCTGACCAGATAAAGAGCTTTTGGTAGCTCTGATAATGTTTCTGCCCTTCAGTTGTGCTAATTTCACTAGGAAAAACTGTCCCTCCACTGACCTCGTTCAGTTTTACAAAGTTTGGAGGTTGGAATAGATAGATATCGACTTAACTTGTGTCTATGGCAGAGGTGACTTTGAAAAATCCAAAACAAGTCAACTCAAAATAAAACAAAATTGAATGTGTTGATTACGATGTAGGTAAAACAAAACCACAACAAAATGGAAAATATTTAAAACCTGGAATGGGGTGGCAGGCAAGGCAAGCTAAGCTGAACTTCTTGGAACCCTCTCCAAGAACTGAAAACTTTTCTGCATACCAAGCATGAGCTGAGTTTGCTCAGTCTCAAGCTGATGACAGCAGCTTTTGATAAAACAAATAATGCAAAGGGGAAGATGATTCTGTATTATTTTTCCTTTCTTTTTCTTTCTTCCAACTGGGATATCAGGTCCCTGCCTGGCATAAGAGCTCATTCACAAAGTGGGCAAGGCTGAACAAGCCATTTCACCCAGGATGAACATCCTACTACATCTGGGCTGTGCAAGGGTTGAAGGAAATACTGTTTTGTGCTGTTTGGAAACTGTTTGCTTGGGATAAAGTTGTGTGTTCAGATTTCCACCCCCTCCCAGCTGGGATTAGCTGTGCTTTGGTGCTCCCAGCAGTTGACAAGGAGAGAACAATGGGAGAACATGAAATGTTGTGCTGTTGTCTACAAGCAGAAGGGTAGGTGGGAACTGCAGGTTTCTGCCTGCAGTGCTCTTGGTTTTGTCTGTCTAGTCTGTGCCAGGCAGACCAGGGTTTGTCCTTGTGTGCCTTCCTGAAGCTGGGCAGCACAGTGCTGAGGCCTCAGCAGCCACCAGCATCACTGTGTGCCACCTGTGGGTGACAGCATGGGCAGAGGCAGTGCTGTGTGTAGAAATGCTCCAAAGGTGGTGGGAGTGAGACAGAGGATGGGGAGATGTGCTGGGGACACCCCCTTGGCACAGCTTGTGGGCTGTGCAGAGTGCAATAGGTGTGTGGGACCATCCAGCCAGGTGACATCCCTCCCTCTGATGAGCACTGCCTGTCCCATCCGCTCCAGCCTCCGCTCCCAGGCCTGAGCCAAAATTCCTACCCCATCCAATTGCTCCAATTAGTGCTGTGGTTTGTTTTTCTTTATTAAGAAGGTGGCTTGAGAACTGCTTGTTTTTGAGTCCAGCTCCCTTTAATCTGTCCCTACCGTGATTGAGGTTAACTGAGCTTCCTGTCCAGCAGCTCCTTTGGCAATTTAGAGAGAACCAGTGAGACACTGTCAATAAACTTCCCACTGTATAGATTTTGTCCAGTGGAGCCTCAATAATTTGGGTCATGCTGCTATATGTAATCCATGCACTTGAGGTTTGACCTAGCTCCTGTGCAAACTAGTGGGCAGGGATGTGTCTGGGAGCTGGACTGGAGCTCTGGCTGAGACAGCTGAATTTTGAAAGAGCTGGGGTGGAGCTGTGCCCTTCATTTTTGTGGACCAGTTTCATTTGTACAGGAGGATGATTGATGTCTTCCCGCGGGAGCTTTTGTTTGTGCTGGAGTGTGTCTCGAACAACATTGCCAAGATACCTTGGGGCTGGGTTAGGTAATTATTTTGTGATTAGATGCTGAAATCAAATAAATAATCATTTTACACGTTCAGAAGAAAAGACATTTGTTTAATCTCAAACTTCTTCACAATGGCTACACATAACTCTGTCATCTTCCACACAATGTTGGCCTTAGTTCTGATGGTTTCCCACCAAGCGACTCTCTAGTGGTGCTAGTGATGCAAAGTCACCTGTTCAG
>NW_008675698.1:43507-48782 GCF_000695815.1 Acanthisitta chloris
TCCTTTTTCTCTTTTGGGCAGTTGATGCCAGCATTGCAATTGGTGGTGATGGGCCAATGTGGCTGCTGCCCTACGACGGTTCATACGGCACGGAAAAAAATTAGTGCACTAACAGAGGAGACTCCTCTTTTGAAAAGAGGCTTTAAATGATGTCAAGAACCACCACAACGATATGGTTTTTACATAAATAATAATTAATTACATGTAAATCAGACTTTTCCCCACCCCTTCCATTAGTATGGTCTTTGCTAAGCTCTCTGTCTTGTCTCTGGCCGCTCGCTCTGACTAGCTGAATGGCAGCAGACATCATTTGCAATGCTAACGTCAGATACGGGTCAAAATGGACAAGGAAAACACAGCCCCGGGTTTTATCAATGCAATAACAACCAATTCTGTCTAGGGATGGCAGCCTAGGGGTTTAACCTCTTCACTGCCACATAGCAAGAAACACCAGGAGTTTACTTTTGTGGTCGCCTCTTCTGCTAGTTCTAACTTATTTTCAGCCCTTTCCTTCTCCTGGCTACTCCTCTTTTTTTTTCCCCCCTCTCTCTCCCCTTTGTGTTGTTTACTAGAGCATCTGGTAGTGTTTATCTCCCAAGACACAGGAGACTGCTGTTTTCATAGATATGTAACTAGAGTAAAAGCTTTAATCTTTGTTGATGTTGGAACTTTGGATTAAAAAAGAGTCATAATAGTGGAAAAAGTGAAGATGAAATAATATTTCAGCATAGTCTACTTTTGAGACAGCATCAACAGAAAACTCTTCAGAGGGAAAGCTGTAATTACAGCACCTCCTTCACAGGGAATGCTGAACTTAGGAGGGGAAAACAGGACAGGGAGTGAGGAGACCATCTCCCTGACATGGAATTGCCTGTCCTGCTGGGAGCTGATAGTGTGGTCTGTCCTCACAGGGAATTTCATGTGATCTGCACAAGGAGTTTGAGCAGAGTCAGAAATGCCAACAAGATGTGAGGAAACCTATTTCCATATCTGCTGGCTTCCAATACTGCCTTCCAGGAAAGCAGGGAAGGAGTTGGTCTGGCCTTCAGCAGAGTCAGACTATGCATGACCTGGATTTTGTAGTCCCTTTGGAGTGAAGGCTGTCCTGAAGGTCAGAGGAGGGAGACGGTGTTTTGGATTTCATCTCTTGCTCTGGAGAAGTACATTGGTTTTCTATGGAAGCTTCAGAGATGCTGAGATTGGGTTAATTAGAAGTTGTCAAGACACAGCAAAAAGTGTTGCTGTCATCAGAGAGATGTAGAAAGCATTACAGAAATTGGGTAGCAAAAGGCAGGTAGGTGTCTGCTATCTGCAGAGAAGATCTTATTTGCTGCCTTCCCTGGGGACTAGGCACTGTCCCAAACCTGCAGCAAAGTCAGCTATGCTGGAAGCAGCCCCACAAAATCCAGGTGGCTTGCTGCCTTCCTAGCAAGAATATATTCAATGCTAATATTGTAAATGCTTCGTGGAACATTTTTAGAGCAGTACCATTTATGTAATTTAAGATCTTGCTGGAATTTAATTGAAGATTTTAAACTCCATGCCTCAATTCAGGTGCTGATTTCCACCCCTGCCTTCCTTGCCAGGTAAGGTGGTAAACCTGACTCTAACCTCTCCAAACTCGTTGGGATAAAACATTGTTGGAAATCCCTCAATTTGGGAAGGCTGATGATGAAAGGGAGCTTAGCCTGCAACTTTGTAAAGGCTGTGATGAACCAGGCTAATAAATTACCTAATGTCACCTTAGGATGGGTCTGTGGCTGCTGTCACACCACAGCACATCAAGCCAGAGATGCACAGTCGGTCTCTCCTAACCTTCGTACCTCCTTGTGCTAACCAGAGAGCTGGTTCTGGAATAGACCAGGCCAGTGGAGTCTTGCAAACCAAAGGGTAAAATATTAATAAGCCAAAGAGGAACTGGAGGTGTCAGCAAGGCTCCAGCACAGCTCAGCCATCGGGCAGAGCACTGCTGGGCTCCACACAAAGGGAGCAGCAAACGGCTTCTCCGCAGAAAATTTCACCCAACCAATTTTTTATTTTTTTTTCCTTGCATGCAAAAATGCAGATTCAGCAGCACCAAAACGGTCTGTGCACACATGCCAAACTTGTCATTTATAAAAACTCAAAAAAAGCTCTGACAAATGCTGAAGCTGTTAGTTTTGACACTTCTGACATGAAACACTTTGATTTTTCATTTTGAAACTACTTTGTGTTCAAAATGTCCTTTAATTTTATTTTCAAGCAAGGGGGTGTGTGTCTTTTTTCTTATTCCCCCAAAAAATCAAAATTGAAATGAAATCTTCGCATTGACTCAACATGAAATGGTTCTTGGATTTTTGATTTCATCAGGGTTTTTGTTTTTGTTGGTTTTTTTCTTAGATATGTTTGGCTTTGAGTCACTTTTTTTTTTTCACCCCCAAATTTGCCAGTTGGTTTATCAAGAGCCACAGTGAACATCAGCCCCTTTGAAGGGGCACAGCTGGCACAATAGAATATTTTTTCATGGCTGTCAGTTGTGAAAAGAGGCAAAAAAAAAAAAAAAGGAGCATTGCTTTTGCTTTCCAGGAGATTGAGTTCATTTTCTATCTGACTGGGATAAATAATAAACAGTATTTTGGGTTGGTTTTTTTTTCTGCTGCGAGGGATTGTGTTACGTTATCTGTTTAAACATTCCGTTACATTTTAGTAATGTGAATAATGATTATTCCTGTGCTTCTGAGCTCTCCCTCTTGGCTCGGGCGCCGGAGGTTCAGGAGACACCTGGCATTGTTGACAGAGCGCTGAACTCGAACGCCTCTCACTGTGACAGGGCAAGCCCAAATATTTTGGGAAGAGTCCTTGTTATGTTACGACAGGGGTTGGTAGCACTGATGCTGGGGATGGGTTTTGCTCCAATACGGAGCTGATTATGCTTTATCGTTCAGGGAACAGCGTGAACTTTGGCAGACGGGCTGCTGGGAGATGGAGGGTTGGACTTGGGCATTTCTTATTTGTAGGATGTGCTGAAGGTCTTCCAAGAGATGTTGGGTCTCAAAAGAGGCCGGGAATAGGAGGCCCTGAAAAATGTTTTTCTGTGGGTGAGAAAGCAGAAGGAATAAAGCTCTTTTTTCCAAGTAGTATGTTTAGTGTAGTCCCTACCTATAAACAAATACCTGGGGAAGAGCTTATATTAAAATACCCGTTAAATCCTATTTTCCACCCCTAAAGGTGGTGATTGCTTCCCGCAGTGTATTCCCTCTTTCATTGCCTTCCTCTCCTTGGTAGTGCTTTGTACATCTTCAGTACTGCAGGAGTGTCCAGCTCATGGTGTTTAATCGGTCAGAGACTTTCAACAAGATTGGATGCCTCGTGGTGTTTGCCAATTCACGTACGGCACGTAATTACATTCAGGAAGCAATAGGAATTAAATGACATTAATTCCCATGAATATTCATTTAAGAACCTCGACCAAATTCAGGCAGATTAATAGTCCAACGCAAATACAATGGCTATTCATTGCCCCCACAGGAAAAGGAAATATGTATTGGCTGGCAGCTCAGGACAAATGGAAATATGCTATAGAAAAGTTATCTCTGGGTGGCTGCTGGTACAGCAGTGGCTGGAGGGACACCTCCAGGAGTGAAGGGATTAGTGTGGGTACGGATGTGGGGAGCCTTTCCCATCCACTGAGGAACGCAGAGGAGTCTGGGGTGAATCTGAAACCGATGTCTCTGCACTGCCCATGCAAATCCAAAGCGACCCTGACTGCAGCACAGCTCCTCTGGACTCACAACAGAGCAAACTGCCACTCATTCTGTGCCTGACTCGAACTGAGTTCGCTTCAATTTTGATTGTTTTTTGGGGGGAGAATAAGAAAAAGACACATGACCCCTCATTGCTTGAAAATAAAGGACATTTGAAAACATATCTGGGTCTGGTTACAGCCCTCCTTTGGGAGAACTTATGTTTTTCTTTTTGTCAGACAAGCCAACTTGAGCCCTAAAAACTTATGTTTTTCCTTTTGTCAGACAAGCCAACTTGAGCCCTTAGCTGTGTCACGTTATGTCTTTGTGGGATTTCCCCAATTGGAGAACAGAATCTGCTTCTGCTGAAGTTGGTGCAAGTGTTGTCAATAGCATTGGGCTCAGCCTCTAAGCTGATGTTTTATACCTTTAAAATTTCCTCTCATGGCCAAGTCAGCTCTTCCCTTCCTTAAAGTTTATCTGAGCAAAGGAAATGTCTGGTGTTATTTTACCCTGCCCATGTGCCATGTGATGGGCAGAGCTGCCTTTTCTACCTTTTTGATGGTTCTTTGTTGCCAGGCTGATCTGACTTACCCCCAAAACAAGGGAATGTGGAAAGCAGCATCCACCAGCTTCCCCAGAAGTTTTGCCATGAGCTGCAGCATGAGGGTACTCCCAGAGCTGCTTCTACTTGGGCTTCTTTGAAACAAAGCCAGACAATCATAAAGCCAGGCTATGAATCCAAGGTACATTTCTCTTTATGTCTGCTTTTTTTTGGGGCAGTACACAGTGCCTATCTCAACTTTTCGTGCCTGATGTACAAGACAGAATAACAGCCGAGTACACACATGGGCTTTGCACCTCCGTGGGAGTGCCAAGTGGGCCAAGAACCCGCGGTGCAGCCTGGTGATGTGCTCTGCAAAGCCTCATAAACCAGTGCCTAAAGCAGAAAGGACTCCAAGGCCTGGCTCCTGGGACATCGGAGGTGTGGCATTACAGTAGCCTGGAAAACATTCTGACTTTAAAACAAGTAACACCTATAATTATGGAGGCGTCATCACCTTCATAATTTTTTCTTTAAGCTAACAAGCTGTAGTCGTACCCTGTGTACATCCCTGCCAAAATCTGCCAAGCATTTGCTCTTGGGATGGTTCTGCCGGTAGTGGGAATATCAAGCATCTTTCTCTAGGCACTTGTAAAACAATACAGCAGTAAACAATTCAAGTACAATTAGCAGCTACATCGGCGGAGGGGGAGGGAGAAGTCCCACCGCTGGTATTGTCTGTGGAATTAATCATGTTTTACAGACTTGATGTACTGGTTTAGATTTGTGAAGTTAAAAACAAGAGATGAAGAAGTTTCAAATAAACATTTTACTCGAGGACGAATATAAAACAAATATATATTTTTTTTCTGCAGTGGGAAGGGGGAGAGTGTTTAAAAGATGTTCTTTTAATAGCTTTTTTTTTTTTCCCCTACCGTAGAAACGGATGAACTAAAAAAATCTAAACAACAGGCGCTGAAAACGATGCTGTTTGTTTTTAAAGCTCGTG
>NW_008675699.1:0-2418 GCF_000695815.1 Acanthisitta chloris
CTTCGCTTCTCCAGGATGAACAGCACCAACTCTCTCAGCCTGTCTTCGTAGGAAAAGTGTTCTAGCCCTCTGATCATCTGCATGGCCCTCCTCTGGACTTGCTCCAATAGGTCTGTGTCCTTATGTTGGAGGCCCCTGAGCTGGATGCAGTATTCCAGGTGGGGTCTTACAAGAGCAGAGTAGAGAGGGAGAATCACCTCCCTTGACCTGCTGGTCATGCTTCTTTGGATGCAGCCCAGGATGCAGTTGGCTTCTCATCCACCAACATCCTCAAGTCCTTCTCCCTAGGGCTGCTCTCAATCCATTCTCCACCCAGCCTGTACTTGTGCTTGGGATTGCCCCAACCAAGTTGTGGGACCTTGCACTTGGCCTTGTTGAATTCCATGAGATTTTCACAGGCCCACCCCTCAAGCCCATCCAGGTCCCTCTGGATGGTATCCTTGAGCAACCTGGTCTACTGGGAGGTGGCCCTGCCCATGGCAGGGGAGGTTGGGACCAGATGATCTATAAAGTCTTCATTCTATGATTGTATGATTCTATGATCCCTTTCCTCCAGCATGTTGACTGTGCCACACAGCTTGGTATCATCAGAAAACTTCCTGAGGGTGCCCTCAATCCCACTGTCCATGTTGCTGACAAAGATGTTAAACAGCACCGGTCCCAATATCAACCCCTGAGGAGTCTCCACTTGGACACTGAGCTGTTGACCACAACTCTGAGTGCAACCATCCAGCCAATTCCTTATCCACAGAGTGGTCCACCCATCAAATCCATGTATCTCCAGTTTAGAGACAAGGATGTTGTGTGGGACTCCACAATGTTGTGGTCACTGTATCCAAGGGTAGCATCGGTAGTTATGTTATCAAGTAAGTCTTGTCAGTTTGCAAGCAGTAAATCTTGCAACATGCTGTTCCTCGTTGGCATGTCCAGCATGTGTAGCAGGAAGCAGTCCTCAATGCATTCCAGGAACCTTTATAAAAGTTGCCAGGAATTCCTGAATGCATGTATTCCTGCACAATATAAGAAAGATATAAAGCTATTAGAGACCATCTAAAGGGGAGCTATGAAGATGGTGAAGGGCCTTGAGGGAAAGCCATATGAGGAGCACCTGAGGTGACTTGGCTTGTTCAGCCTGGAGGAGACTGAGGGGACACCTCATGGCAGTCTACAGCTTCCTCACAAGGGGAAGCAGAGGGACAGGCACCGATCTCATCTCTCTGGTGAACAGTGATAGGACCCGAGGAAATGGCATGAAGCTGTGTCAGGGGAGGTTTAGGTTGCATATTAGGAAAAGGTTCTTCACCCAGAGGGTGGTTGGGCACTGGAACAGACTCCCCAGGGAAGTGGTCACAGTACCAAACCTGCCAGAGTTCAAGAAGCATTTGGGCAACACTCAGGCACATGGTGTGATTCTTGAGGCTGTCATGTGCAGGGACAGGAGCTGGACTTCAATGATCCTTGTGGGTCCCTTCCAACTCAGGGTATTCCATGAACCTGATGGATGACTTGTACACTGACTGCTGTGTTATTTTCCCAACACTCTCATAACTTCCAGACTGGGCACAGAGTTCCAGTTCCTCCTGTTTGTTGCCCAGACTATGCACATTGATATACGTGCATTTGAGGTAGATGGACTTAAGATTCTCACCTTTGGAGAGGGTTAGGGGAACATTCCTCACTACTTTTGTTAGGTGTGCTCATCCAACCTGTTGCTTATGAATACACAGGTGTCACAGGTTTGGACACTATTTTCCCCCCAAGTTTGCTAGTTTAAATCACGATTCACTAAGTCAGCCAAACTGCTAGCCAAACTTCAAGTGCTCTAGCCACTCTGACCAGACTGAGAAGGGTAATGGTGGAGACTGGGAGGATGAAATCCCTAAACCCACTGAAGAAAAGGATCACGTTAGAGACCATCTCAGGAACCTGAATGTGCATAAGTCCCTGGGTCCTGATGAGATTCATCCTCGGGTCCTGAGGGAACTGGCTGATGAAGTTGCTAAGTCACTATCTATAATTTTCTGGAAATCCTGGCAGTCAGGTGAAGTCCCTGACGACTGGAAACAGGGAAGCATAAGCCCCATTTTCAAAAAAGGGAAAGCAGAAGAACCAGTCAGTCTCACCTCTGTGCCTGGAAAGATTATGGAGCAGATTCTCCTGGAAGCTATGCTTAGGCACATGAAAAGTAAAGAGGTGATTGGCAATAACCAACATGGCTTTACCAGGGACAAAACATGCCTGACAATTTTGGTGGCCTTCGATAATGGGGCCGCTGTCTTTGTGGATGGGGGCAGAGCAACTGATATAATCTACCTGGACTTATGCAGGGCGTTTGACATTGTTCCGCATGACATCCTTGTGTCTAAATTGGAGATATATGCGATTGATGAGCGAGCTGGCAGTGTGTGCTAGCAGCCC
>NW_008675700.1:0-8120 GCF_000695815.1 Acanthisitta chloris
CCCTCACAGCCAAGAATTTCTGCCTAAATATCCCATCTATCTCTGCCCACTGTCAGTTTGAAGCCATTCCCCCTTTTGCTGTCACTCCTTGCCTTTGTTCAAAGTCCCTCTCCAGATCTCTTGGAGCCTCTTTAGGTACTGGAAGGTTCTCTAAGGTCTTCCCAAAGCCTTCTTTTCTCTAGGCTGAACAGCAGCAACTCCCCTGCCTGTCTCATAGCAGTGATGCTCCAGTCCTCTGAGCATCTTTGTGGCATCCTCTGGACTCCCTCCAGCAGGTCCATGCCCTTGGAGGCCCCAGGGCTGGATGCAGCACTGCAGGTAGAGTCTCACCAGAGTGGAGTGGGAGAATCCCCTCGTTCAACTGGCCACAGTTTCTTTTCATGCTGGAGGCTGGTCATACTTTGACAGCTTTGCTGTACAAACCTTCTGCCCCATCTAGCATTTGTACTTAACACCATTACTTCTTAATAGGGTGTAAAATAGCCCAAGGTGAGATCCAGACACACTAGGCAAGAGTTGGGTGGTGGAGTCCTCAGCCCCCTGCATGTTCACTGGGACTAATGACTTCTTTGGGACCTGTTTCATAAAAGAGACTGAGGAATGCTGAAAAAACCAAATCTTGATGCTTCTTCATGTTCAAGATGTTTGCTTTCTGCCCTGTTCCCCACAGCTGCTATTCCTATATCAGGGTTCCAAACAGTGCTGCATGAAAAGCCACTGATTAAGAGCTCTGTTTAGATTAGCTGCCAACAACTAGTTAATGTAAATTATGTCCCCACTTTCTATTAACATCCATGCTCCTGCTGCGTGGGGTTTCTCGGACAAGTAACTTCTGTGCACACTGTTTGGCTGAGTCACCAGATTGACACATTAGCTATTTCCACAGGACTCCACACTTCCTAAAGAGAACATTATTGAAATAAAATTGGTACACACCATACTGTTCAGGCCCATCTTGGTGCTATGTGGGTAGAAATACATTGATAAGGATCCATAAACCCATTGAGTCACTTTAGGAAATGACACTGAATTCAAGTAAGAGCCTCACAGAGAACTGTGAGTTTAGATACTTGACATGACTGGGTTTGCTCAGAAAGGTACTGTAAAGGTAAGATAGATAGATAGATAGGGCACACTGTAGTGTGCTACAAAACTAAGAAAAGCATTAGTGGAAAGAAGGAATTGATGTTTCTTTTTAAATCAGCTGAGAAAATTTAGCTTTACTTTTTTTGTTCTGTCTAGCTGAGACCAACCTCCTCCCTGAGAGTACAGTGAGGCAGAGCTGGAGGCATCCTTTGGGCTGTCAGAGGCTGTGGTGGTGCTGACACCAGCACCTCATGCCAAGGGGATGACAGCGTGCATGGACAGATCCTGCTACATCCATGGCTGCTAGAGGCCAATCTTATCCAGCTAAATTGGATGGCCTTTCTAGGTGGGATTCCCTTTTCCATGCAAACCACCTAACCTGAAAAGAATATCATGAAAACCAAGTGGCAAAGTATATCTAGCATGACCTGGTGTATATTTTCTCTTCACAATGACTTTACTTCATGATTTGTCCTAGTAGTTTATTCATTTCTATTACTGGCACTGCCATATCTTCTACCTCTCATCTTTTGATCACATATCCCTTGACAATAGCATAAAAATCTGTTGCTAGTTCCTACCCTTCATCTGAATAATATGTTATTAGCACCTTCTGGCCGTATCTTGCTTCATTTCCTTGGTTGCTACAGCCATGGCCCTGTTGATTTACCCCCCAAAGCAGCTCTTACCCAGACACGTCTTGGCCAGTGTCTCTTACAGCTGCTTTATTGCTCTGGGGGCTGCAAGTGAGAGAGACAGAACAGCAGATCTGAAATATACTGGAGGGATCTACTCCTGAGTTACAGAGGAGTCAGAAAAGTAAGAAAAAGCATAGAAACTGCTTCTTACAGGAGTAACTTGTGGCTGACAAAGAGAATTTGTTTGGGGCTTTCCTGACATTTTGGGGATGCTAATCTTTTGGCACAATTCTCGCATCAATTTAATCTGGTTTGGTATGGTTGTAAATTGGAAACTGTCTTAATGGGTGGCATGAGAATCCTTACCAAACAGCCTAATCTCCAAAAGTAAATCACTGCTTCCTGGAACAACCACATCATAACACATGGCCACAATGGTGCATGGGGAGTGTAATGGAAGATCTTGGTAGATCTCCTCATCCGGATGTCTGGATGTACCCTGTGAAATGAAAATACTCAGTAAATCACTTCCTTGACATTGATCTGGAAGTTCAGGAAGAGAGATCAAATTGCACAGCACACACCTTTGATGCAGAGCAGAACCCATGGAGTATAAATTCTGAAGCTCTGCTGGGTTAGAGCAGACCACCACAATGAAGATGGACCTTCACGTGCGTCTCACCTGGCTGCTCCTGCTAAGCACCACTCTTCTCGCTGAACCAGGTAAAGCCTCTTAAAATTTTTCTTCATGCTTGCAGGGAAATGCTAGAGACAGTATTAGTTACTAAACCAGACTGCCTTGCTGGGAAGAGGTGGCATAGATTCTCCTAGAATATTGATGAAAAGCTTTGTACCATAGAATTAATGGTTTAATTTGTCTTCTAAGTCAAAGGTTCAAATCAAATCCATAGGTTATATTTCAAAATATATGTATTTCAATATAGGTATTATAATATATGCAATATTATATTAAGATACTATATTTCAAAATATAGGCTATGAAGGTTATGGACTGAAGAAGGTTGAATATTTCTTTGTCTCTCTTCTGTGAGGGGAATAATTTGTGGAAGTTGTTCTCTAAATGTTCTTCTAATACTCTAGTTTTACTTAAAACCTTCTATGCTGTACATGTAGAGAAAGAGAGGAAAAGAAACACAGAGCCAGGCAGAAATATACTCTACTGGAGAGACATGTTCCTTCAAACTTCAAACAATAACCCTAATCAATAATCCTTATGATCTTGCTAGTTTAAATGAGATACTTTGAGCTTGGATTATCAGTGAGGACATCATGAATAAAGCCGTGTCAATCCTTGAGAAAAAGAGGCAATTTCACAGGGTGTAGATTAATGATTGGGTATACTGAATATTTACAAGACCAGAGCAAAGACAGCCCAGAGGGAAGTTCAGCATGAGAGTGGTCAAATCCCAACACTTCAGCAACACTAGAATCTTGCTCCTTATTTCATAAATTCACTTTTGTCTTTGATTTGACCTGATGTAGACTGGATTAATTTTGACTGGAAAAATCCCTTAGAAACCTGTCTCACAAACCTAAGACTTCAGTATCAGTAAAATCTGAGTAAGGGAGTGTCTGAAGATCAAATGTCAATTTGAAAGAAAAGTAGAAAAAAATCCAGATGAAATTTATCCTGATTTTAGTGATTGAATCAGGCACATCTCTTCACGGCATGTCAGTTCTGAAAGAGTGAGTATATTATTTTATAAAGCTGCTGTTTGAAAGCATTGCTCTCAGCCTCAGCAGCCTAAATCCCTTTTGCCTTTCATGGATACAAGTAGATTTTCTAAGGTATTTATGTGACTAAAACTACAGATTATCAAAAACAGATGATAAAACCACAGGTTTGTATGGGCTTTCATCCTCTGGTGTCTGAACCATGATGACATGGTCTGGTTTAATCACATAATTTTTTTTAATATAATAGACTGTATTATATAGCACATTTTTCACTGCAGAGTTAGACAAAGTTGGGCTTCCCTTGCAAACCTGATCAGCCATTTGCAGAGATTTAAGCTGTAATGTGTTGTGCTGTCAGCCAAAACAACTGTCATGCTCTGCACAGACAAATGCAATCACGTATGGCAAAGCCATCTACAGCCAACTGCCACTGAGCTATGAGGAGGTGAGCATCTCCTTCCAGACACAGGCAACAATCACAGGATTGCTCTGAAAACACACCACATGCCAACACTTTATCCACAAAAAGGATTTTAACCATTGGAAGGGGTTGCCCAGGGACGTGGTGGAGTCACCATCCCTGAAGGTGTTCAAGAAATGACTGGATGTGGCACTTAGTGCTTTGGTCTAGTTGACACAGAGCTGTTTGGCCAAAGGTTAGACTCAATGAAGTATTTTCCAACTTAAATGATTCTACAACTCTGTACTAACATGTAGCAGATACCACCTCACACCAAAACATAAAACACACCTAGAATTGTGATGTGTTACATCAATGCTAATATGTTTTCTTACCTGTCGCAGCACATGGTTCATGGTGGAATGGATCACCTGATTCAACGTGGGACACAATTTCAGAGTGGTTTCACAAAACATTTGGCCCCACAGGTGAGAGGGTGAGATGTGCTTCTGAGCCTGAACATACCAGGCAGACCTGTAGAGTTACCTGAGCCAGCTCGGGGTGAGTTAGTTACCTCAGCAGCACAACCAGTGATAACCTACCACGATAGATCAGGCCCTGCACACAGCAGAGCCACAGGGATACAGAGATAGACATAAGAAGTTTAGCTCTAAATAAGCAAATTGAGATTTCCCTGTCAATTTTTGCTTTAGGTCCGCAAGAACCACAACTGCGACTGGAATCTGGAGGGGACCGATGTGCTGGGAGGGTTGAAGTTTACCATGGTGGCAAATGGGGCCCAGTCTGTGATGATTATTTTGATATGAACAGTGCCAATGTTGTGTGCAGACAACTTAATTGTGGAGAAGCTGTCTCTGTCTTGGGGCTGTCTTACTTTGGCCCCAGCACAGCAGACATCCAGCTGGATGACGTGCAGTGTAGAGGAACCGAATCTCACCTTTGGGACTGCCGGCACGCCGGCTGGGGTAGACATAACTGTGGACACAATGAGGATGTTGGTGTCATCTGTTCAGGTAAAAATAAACCAGCTATGAGCTCTTAAAAATCTCTTGGGATTTTTCTGTTGACCATAAATATGAGAAATGGCAGAATGGAGCTTAGAAATCAGACCAGGGCTAAAACATGTATGTAGGGGCAACTCGTGCCTAGTCTGGTCTGTGTGATCAAGGAACAAAAGGATGTCTTGGGCAAAACACCAAGATTGGTAGTGAAGGTTCAGGGCCACTTAAGACACCACCTGGTTACAGCCCATTCCCAAGAAAAGAAAGGCAAACAGTTCTGAGATGGTAGAGGTACATGCAGATGTGAAACAGGCATGTCTGATTGGAAAAAAAATCCAACTCTTGGCATAAACATCACTGAAATCAAAGATAGAAGCAGCCTATTTTGGAGCAATATAAATAACTGCACAATAAAAGTAAATTTCTGCCTTTTTTTTTTGATGTCCACAGACCTGACAGACCCCACAACTGAACCACCAGGTAAGGCAATGCTTTTGAGACATGAGTCCCTTATCTCTTCACAGTCTCTCTCTACTTTTTAACTCAAACCAATCATGTGATTACAGCTCCTTGGCAGACAGTTTTCTAGCAAGGTACATGCTCTGAATTACAGGTTATTGCTCCAAATCACTCTTTATTCACCCACTGCAACATTATTTCTGTTCTTTGCATTGCTAATACAACCTGTATTTGCCACTTACCGACTAATAATTAGAGAATCTTAACACTTCAGGTTTAAGTTTCTGACTCTTTTTTTCTACTGTTCCTGAAATAATCATAACACCCTGGAAACTTTAAAGTACAGGCTCTAGTCATGTTTCCTTAGGTTTTTAAGTGTTAATTATGCTCTTCATAACACACAGCCAGACAGGAGCAGGTGTTAGAATGCAGTTTTCTATCATACAGACTCATAGAATCATGATTCTGTAGTTTATTATGTTATATGTAACACAGAAATGAAAAACTGTATGAAGCTTAATATCAGACAGCTACTAAATCATTGTCTCAGTGAAGAAAAAATCAGCTTATACTCAATATTAACAAAATATCATCTCACCTGAGTAATTACTTATCAGAAGTTTTGACTCAAAGTAGCAAATTTTAGAGGCTACAATCCAAGTCACTTTTCCTTCAAGGACACAATAAAAATCATATCAGTAATCATCAGCTTCAGTTTCTATAACTGGTTGATGTTTTTCTCAGATTTTGCTGCTTGCCTTGCTTATTCAGACTGAGCTCTATTCCAGCTGAATGAAAGACATTTGCACTTCTTTGCACACCACACTGAAGCTGAGAACTGATAGATTCATAGAATCATCAAGGCTGGAAGGTTGGAATGAATGTGGTCCCTCAAGATTTACATTTAGTTGCTTGACTTTCAGAAGCTGAAAGTGAATTTCTAAAAGGAGTGATCTGCTGACTATTTTTAAGGCTTAAGGCACTTAACACATGGTGTATATATTTTAGGGGTTGATCTGTAAGGTCCATTTCAACCCCTAAAATTCTATGATTCTATGAGTCTATATATGGGTTCATGAGAATTGCTATGGAACTCTGTGCTTAGAACTATTAAGTTCTTTGCCTACACCTACTCAACAAGTATTTGAGCAAATAATTTCATCTTACTTATGCACACTGTGTGTGACAGAGATGCTGTTCCATGGTTAAATGGGAAAAAAGGCTCCTCTACAGCTCTAACTAACCTCATTACTTTCATTTGTACATATTACAGATAAACCATTGTTTGTGTTAAAGTCTCAGGAAAATTAAGTGCTCACTGATTCCTTTCATTATATTCTACACTTAGCTAAGCACAAAGAATTGAAAAGATACAAACATCAATTATTTTATTTTATTAGTTTGCTGAAATGAGAAGTTGCTGTTCAGCTGTCTGTGGAATAGATGAAGTATTCTTGAGACTCTTATTTGATCAGTCTGAAAAAGTGACCCTGAAAATTTCACAGATTCATGAAATACTTCATTTACTTAGAAACTTTAATAGGAAATTTGCCATTTAATATCAGCTGAATTGCAACAAAATTCATTTCTGCCTGTAATTCAAGCCAAGATCTGAATCTGAATAGAGAATTTTTAATCTGCCTCTTTCTCCCTATTCCCACCTGGATTTAGACAGCTAATGTAGTCTTAAAATAGTCTTTCACTTCCTATTTAATACCTTTCACCTTCTGTGGGGAATACTCAGTGCCTGGATCAACAGGTTAATTAGCATTTCTCTCAATTATCTGTTTCTCTCCCTGAACTTGGCAGTCTTGAGGA
The DNA here is from genome assembly GCF_000695815.1 of Acanthisitta chloris. NCBI lineage: Eukaryota > Metazoa > Chordata > Aves > Passeriformes > Acanthisittidae > Acanthisitta > Acanthisitta chloris. The sequence continues at coordinate 7,122 of NW_008675700.1, forward strand.
AGTTTAGACCTAGATCTGTGGAACTGAGCCAAGCACATTGCTGCTGGCAGATCTTCAAAGCCAACTTTTGCAGAAGTAAATGCTTAGCATGGTACTTGGATGGAAAGAGCTTTGATCATGGTCAGCAAAGAGGAATTAAGGAGAAAGAGTTCTAGGAAACACATCCCTCATCCAGAATGGATGTGCATTAGCTGGTTACAAATGACTGCCAGGTGACAGCAAAATGTCCCAAAATGAAAACCTCAGAATTACTGACCCACCAAGGAGTGAGACAGGTGTGTATACTTGCTATAGTTTATGATGGCCACAAACTAGGACAAACTCGATTATGTTGTTGGCACCTTCTCTGATTTCTTTCTCTGAAAGAAAAATACACTCCAGGCCCATAAAACTCATTTGGAACTTCAGATCTCTAAAAGCCTTTCCCTCTGAAAGGGAGATAAATGTGTGGAGCATTCTGTAAGTATCCAGCTCTCAGAAATGATGCTGCTCTGAAGAAATAACTCTGCCTCTGTTCAGGGGAAATGGTGCTGAGCCAACCATCTGTTATGCCAGAGGGTTAGCAAGGATGGGGAAAGAGGCTGAACCAGGCAATATTTAAAGGATGGGGAAAAAAAAACAAACCCAAACTGTATCCCTTAGATTGCAAGGTATCCCAGGAAAAGGTTGGCTTTGGGTATTTGTGTTTGGCCTTTAGGCAGGACTGAGGTATAGATGATGATAAAGAAAAGGTGGAAAAACTTCCCTTTGATGCACCCAGTGGGGAAAGGAAGCAGCTGGCTGCATTTTCCCCAGAGATCAGCACATTGGAAGAGGACCATGTCCATGCCCACTTGGTATTGCGTGTAGAAGGATGGTGTCAGAATTTTAGCATCCATCCCAGAGCAGCACTGAAATTCAGAGGAATTTCAGGGCTCACTGTAGGGTTTCCACAGCTGCTGCTGTGCCTCTCGGGCCAAAAATGCACACTTAAAATGCAGATAATATTTCATTTTTTCT